>NC_135783.1:334226821-334526821 GCF_051106095.1 Pogona vitticeps | reverse complement strand
CAAAGAATGTAGCTTTTAACTTCCCCATTTTTGTGCTTATCCCACTTGTATTTCGGTTGATGAATACATTCATGATGCCTACAGCTCACCATTTGTTTAGCATTTTAAGCTTGCTACCCACAGGGTATAAATACTGAATACTACTGTTCAGTTACTGATTAGTACTGCGCATACCATGGTTGTGAACCATATCGTAAGATACATACTTTTCTGTTGAATGAGTTAGACAACTTATAAATCCATGCTGAGCTAAACAAATGTTTTCAATGAAATAAGATCTCTATTATTGAGTTTAGCAATGGCAAATAATATGTGGTTATGACAAAATTGTCCTGAAACATACTACTGATTTAAGTCTAAGTAGGTACAGAGTTGTAAGAACACCACTAACTGTAGCATTGTTAAACTTGAGCACTGAACTAATATGAACGGGACTAAAACTACAGAAAGTTCAGTCACTTTTAACTACCAGGAACAAAATTAACCAAGAACAGTAATGGTATATGACACCAAGTCACCTTAAAAGTAAGTTGGAGGATTTACTCAGAACAACAGTATCAATGGTACAGTTTACAAGTTGATGCCATTAAAATTCATGGCACAAGGAATACTGAAAAGAAACAATGCAAGCTAAGGAAGTCTTTCCCTGTGCCATTGGATCTCAGTACAACCTATTCAAAACTCTGACCAGCAGCAATTTTCCTTCTTCCTTCCTTTCGCTAAAGCCTGTTTCAATGGCAGATGCAATCATGACTGTCCATCTCTTTTCAAAGCTTCTAGTCTTTGTAGTAAGGCATTTCCAAAAGCTTCTCGGTATGCTGGGCTAATGGAGTCCAACAAAGAGTAGACAGTCTCATGGTAGGGATTTTGTACATTATCATCTACTTGGTCAAAATCATAACCAACCACCTACAGAAGAGAAAATAATGTATATTAGAAAAAAGAAGGTATTCAATAAAGTAAAATTACATGGATACAACAGCCCAACTTATTATTAAATCAATCACAGATTCTAATGTTTTTCCACAGGTTTGAAAAGAGGGTTAAAGAGTTTGGGATTTAAAAGACTATAATTGGTACTGATGAAGCACCATCAATACAGAGAGATTCTGTCTGAAACTTGGCTTGGATGGCAGGAAATCATGCAAGATCTGAGTCTGGGAACTGCAGTGGAGTGGGTGGGGGCATTTCAACTCCTTCCAATTCCCCTAGATCTCACCACTCTGCCCTGAATCTTTCAAAACAGATCATTCAAAGTGGGTATTATATTTAAGCTGATTACGGTTACTACCTTTTTCTGGATTTCAGAGATTTTTAAAAACTGCCAACAAGCAGAAACATGAGTGTTAAGGCTTTCCCATCATGAATAAATAATGATTGGAAGGGCTTTGTAACTGATGCAGTCAGGCGACCAAAGCCACATGACAGCTGCTAGAAAACAAAAAATAAAAAACACACTGTAGAAAAGCAATAGGTTACAAATTGTCTTCCACTGGGACTGCAATCCAACATGTTTTTTGATAATAAAACACACACACAGGAATAGAATTATTATTTTCTACGTATATAAAGGAAGACACTCGGGAGCATTTGGAACAATTTTAAAAACACTTTGAAGTAGGCTGTTTTTATTGCACTATAGATTAGTAAATGCCTGATGTCAAAGAAAGAAAGAAAGAAAGAAAAATTTCACAAAAGGCACATTTACCCTTAGTCCTGCTTCTGTAAGCTCAAGGCAATATTTGTTCCTTTCTCTAGTTTCAACATTGATGTAGGCCACATCTTCAGCACAAGGGAGGCTTTTAGAGACAAACATGTTGCCAACAGCAAACAAGACATCATTCACAACAGCTTCTGCTTCCAGTCTCATGTCTTTTACATCTGTTCCTTCGATGTCTCTGAATTCAGAATGTTCTTCAACCCCTGTGTTATTAGATAGGTCCATGGGAATGTAGTCAGTGTCCATTCTGTGCACAAAAAGTAATATTTTAAAAATAAATATTTAGTCATACCAAAGCAGAGCAAAACAAATGTTTCAAAATCATTTTTCCTGAGTTAACAAGCGAACATGTTTTGCCCAATTATTATAAATAATGACGTTTCAGCAAAAACCATACAATCTAGTAGAATGTTAATAAACAAAGAATTAAAATACTTACATATATATATACAAGGACACACTACATACAGACCATTGGCTGTAAAAGTGCTAGTTTGCTAGAAGTAATTCTTCTTCTATCCTGTTTCTCTTCTACAAAGCCCTCTAACAAAAGCAGTAATACATTATTGTAATGTATTTTTCAAGTTACTACAATTAACTTTCATATTCCAATGTATAAAACATTAGCATTTGTGTGTATTTTTTTATTTTCTGATTCTAGTGAGAACTCCAAAGCTCTAGTCGTGGGCTAAACTGACAAGAGTAAATCACCACTGCATCTCTGTATCCTGTACATAGTGCATGTAAAATTAAAAGGAACATTTTGTTCCATTTTTGTCCCAATATGGTTCATTGGCTTGACCAAAAAATGATAGATACGTTTTAACATTTTGTTTCTACTGCTTTTTGTTTCTTAAAAACCAGACTTATGAGTCTGTTGGAAATTTAGAATACTTTTTACACCACTTAACATGACAAGACCTCACAATACCTAATTGTTACATGTGAAACAAAACATGATTCTTTAGGATTATTGTTTCACATCCTTATGCATGAAGGTTGAAGTCAGAAAACTGACTCCATAGCCAAAGAAGCTTTGATGGGAAACTTAATTTTGAGATATAATTTAAATCAGAAATAGAAACACTTCAGTTCCTATCAGCTCAAGCAACAATGCCAAGTGTCACCAGTGAACAAAAGATCTACACATGGGTGAACAACTCTTACCACTAGAGCAATAGGCAGCAGAATACAGTATTTTCCCAAACAATGTTAAGCTTTAAGTGAAATATAGGAGAGATTTATTCCAAGGCACTCGATTCATACAAGCACTGCAGTTATGCATGGAAAATCTCACCCACATAGAATTGTAGACTAATACAGTACTACCACACAAACACTGATAACCTGGAATGTAATACTGGAAAGGCGGGATATTTACCACAATTAATACTACTTGTTCAAGTTTTCATGTAACTTATAAAAAAAGTCTTTCAGGAGACAGGTAGTTTTGCAAAAAATAAAAAAAGTATTAAGTTCAACTTCATGCCCATTTGTAAGGCAAATAAAATGCTTATAGGTGGCAAACAATATTGAAAGCAAACTGCAACTGTTCAGTTTGGACAGAGTCAGAAGAATTTGAAAATATTTCCAAACAAATCTGAAGAACTAAACTGAGCCACATCTTCAAGTAAAAGTGCTTTTCTAATAATCAGCCAAGAAAGTTTCTACTCAGCCTTTAAGTATTATCAAAGTAATACAGTATATGTTTGCTGGTTTTCCCTGAAATCAAAAGAAGGCTTTCATAAATCCTGGAAACTTTCTTTCTGCCTAACATATCAGAGTTTTCCAGAAACCTACTACCCTCTTTTATTCTACTCAAACTCATTCTGGACCACTCATCTATTCATACATCATCCACTTGAGTCAGCCAAGCAGCCTCCCTCACACACCCCTAATCACCTCTTAGTTTTGCTAAGTCATATCCCTTCTTGCCACTTTCAAGCCTATTCTTATTGTACATAAAACATCTATCTGATTTTGCAGCCTAAACATTTCACCTGTTCCTTATTCTTCCCTCTCTATTTGATCTCCTGCATCTCAGACAGGACTGTTTCCCATCCCCTTTTATTAACCTTTCTACAAGCCACTAAAATGAAGGTAAGAGGATGCATTTCTCCTTCCATTCGAATAAACCCCGTCTTCCTGATCTCACCCCTCATAGGCCCAGCACGCTTTCAAACGATCCAAAATGAAATGAGCCCACCCAACACCCCACCCGAAGATCCTTTCCCCCCACATCCAACGAGAACACCCATTTTACTTCTTCTGATTGCATTTCCTCCCCAGACACAACGGGAGCAAGCCATAACCTCAAAACAGGCTTATAAAAATTATTCGAAGGTGCTCCTCTCTGGTGTGCGTGCGGGGGGGGGGGTGGCAACTCCTTAAGGTTGCCAACTTCGCTGCTCGCCTCTTGCAGCTGCGCCTTTACCAGCAGCTACGAAGAGCAAACCGCAACACCGTATATACGTATAGGGTTTATTTCCCTCTTGAGAAGAAATCCTTTGGCTGTCGCACTCCGCTGTTCTGACGACCATGGTGAAGGTTTCCAAGACCTTTCCGGAGCGGTTTTACCAGTTCGACACCCCCTCCCCCAAGTAACTTTCCATGTCCGAAGGGGGAATCTGAACCCAGAGCTCCCGAGTCCTACCTAGCCCGCGACTCGATACACGAGACCCCACTGTGCTCTGCTACTCTTTTTAAAGACACAGAAACACACACGCTCCCTGGTCCATTGGCAACACCGCGCCCCGTCTCTCGTGCAGATTAACGCCCTCGAGGTTTTCCTGCCGGGACCCCTCCCTCGACTTCCGACGCCACCCAACCCCCTCACCGCGCCTTCTGCCCCCCCCCGAGGCGAACCCGCTCAACGGACCGCCTTCCCTTCTTCTCTTCCCGCCCCGCCAGCCACCTACACACTCCTCCATCCCTTTCCCCGTCCTCTCCTCGACGCGGGACTCGCCCCAGCCAGCGGGTCGAGTCTCCCTAGGCTTCCTCAAGGGACGCGGGAACTGCGAAGCCTCCCCTCAGCCGCACCCCCCCCCCCAAAAAAAAACCCTTGGCGCTTTCTGAGGCGAACAGTTACCGGGAGACACCAACCGCCTTCCCTCAGTCACATACTGCGCCCGCCAAGCGGCGCAAGCGCCCAAGCAGCTAGGCCACATGTATACTTCCGGTTCTCAACCGAACACGCGCTGCGGGGAAGAATTAGCGCTGGCCACCCACGCACAGAACAGCAGGGATTCAGAAAAAGGTCCCATGGCTTTGGGGTTCTTTGTCAGAGCTCAACTCGCAAAATATTATTGCATACCGTTAAAAGAAAACCATACGTTTTTCACTGCTTTATAAATGGTGTCTTGACTCCTTATTTGTCATAACCGATTCGTACGTCAGGGTTCCCAGAGTGAATTACAGCAATAAACTCACACACCAGTAATCAGAAATACACTTGTATTATCAATCCTAACGCCTTGCTTTTTTAAAAAATCATTTTAGTTAGTATTGGTTACATTTTGTTGGTGCATCTGTGTTTAATTTTGATTTATACCATTATGTTTTTGTTTTAACTGTTGTTCAGTGATGCCTGGTTTCATTATGTGAGTAGCAGCCAGATAGGCGGTATAAAAGTCAAACAAACCAACGTTATAATTTCTGTATGATGTTATGTCAAAACAGATACTAATATTTAAAATATACGTAAAATCAGAAATTATAATATAGAACATTCATTCATATCATATTGATATGCAGTATAAAAACAAATACTGTACTACAAAGAAACTCAAAGTGATTAGTAAAAAATTTTCTTTACATGAAATAACCACCGTCCTGCCCTATAAAAAGCAGCCTTTAATTAGGAACCGGAAGCGAAGGCCGGGCGTCCCTTCTCTTTTTCTCATCTCTTTGAAGCTCGCTTCCGCTTTTGACTTCCGCCTCTCCCTTCCCCCCCCGCTAGGAGTGATGACGCTCTTTTGCCCGTGCGAGTGACGTCGTGCGGAACGTGTTACGCGTCAGGGAGGTGCCAAGCGAATAGAACAACAGTCTGGGTCGTGGTGTTTTTTTTTTACGCACTGAGGGGAGGGGCTGGCCGAGCCGAGAGAAAGAAAGAGAAGAGAGAGAGCGCGCGCGGTTGTCCCCATAGACCTCTATAGGGCGGTGAGGAGGCAAGGGAGACCCTCCGGGGAGGGGGTTCATTGCTCTTCCTCCCGGTGAGGTGGGCGTGCTGAGAAGATGGCGGCGGCGTAACGGTGGTGGAGGAGGAGGAGGGCGAGAGAAGGGGAATGGAGCCACGCGTTCTCCCGTGGGGGCTGTCCGCTTTTGACGTCTTCCTGAAAGGGGCTGAATAAGGGTTGTGTGGGGAGAGGCTCGTCTAGGCCTCATTCTACCCCCCCAAGTCACTGAGGGAGGCCTACCCCCGAAGTGTCCCCCTTCCCTTCCCACCGAGCCCAGCCTTATCCCCTCTGCCGTCGCCTCCTAGGATATCTCGCCCCCCTTCCCCAACCTCCGTGGGTAACACTGGCCCGAGCTTCGTCTGTTTCTCCCTCAGGAGAGCCGGACCGTCGGAGCGGCTGTTTCCTCTCCTGTCCCGTCCCCCCCGCCACCAAAAGACCATCCCGCTCCCCCCACAACGTGCCGGACCCCCGTCGTTGGGGTGTGTTCGTCCCCCTTCTCACTTTGGGGGGGGCTTCCTGGTCCTTAGTCGCTTCCTGCCCCCCCTTCCTTCCTTGCCGCCATGCCTTGGCCCTTTTCGGAGTCCATCAAGAAAAGGGCCTGCCGGTACCTGCTGCAGAGGTACTTGGGCCACTTCCTTCAGGAGAAGCTGAGCCTGGAGCAGCTCACCCTAGACCTTTATCAAGGCACGGGCTCCTTGGCGCAGGTCCCCTTGGATAAATGGGTAAGTGATGCTTTCTGTGTCTTCCCTTCTCCCTCTTTTAAGATCCAGCAGTAGACCCAGCTGACAGCTTCAGCTTCCTGCCTTTTGACTCTTGTTGCTTGCTATGGTTTGCTGCAATAGTGCAGTACCTCTTAAATAGATGTTATTTCCTCAGCAGCCTCACAGCTGTAAACAGGTGTGCAGGTGGCCCTTGTGTTTCATTTCCTAGCATCTGGATCATAAAACTAAATACTGTACTTCCCCTGCCTGCTCCCTAAACCATGATCATATTCCCACGGATGTCAATATGGATTACATGTACTTTATTGAGTTTTGATAACAGGAACTCTAGGAAATAGAAAGTAAATTTGCCTCTGCTCCTGGGCTGTAATTTTAGATTTTCCAGGAGAAGGTAACATTTTAGTTAGAGCTTACCTCTTGGTGTGCATTTATAGGAACTGACTAAGTACAAAACTAATCGTGATGTATTTTAATTCATTGAGCTGAAGAGCAGTGTTTTCATAGACAAGTCTGATTGGGAAAAATGCCTGGGATTTTGGAAATTCAACATTTTTACTTAAAAGGTCCCATTATTCAGGCTACTGAGGTTACTGGAATGGCAGGCTTATTCTCCCAGAGATAGTCCCATTCCTAATTAATGTGGTTTGATGGACGTTATTCCATGTTCATTCTCACCATTGGACTTCGGAGGTATCGTATCTAGTAGGCAGGAAAAAGCAGTGGGGGGGTGGTGAGGTTGGCTTTATTATATGTTTTAGCAGTTGCTTGCCCTGCTCTAGTTAAGTGTCACAGGAAAATATTATTTCTAGAAACAGCATGGTATGATGTGGAAAGGTGAGAGTGTGCACTTTTTTGGTTACATGCAGTATTTTTCTTTTTTCGCCTTGACTTTTAATTCTGCCTTTAACTGTAACATTTTTGACATGGGAAAAAGCTTGGACTATTCAGATAGTTCACTGGGTTAGGTTTCTAGCAGCAAAGCCAGAAGTTGGGAGTTCAATTCCCCATTGTGCCTCCTGGGGAAAAAGCCAGACTATATAGCCTTGGGCAATCTATACAGACCCAGGGCACCCCCAGAAGAAGGGAATGATTAACCATTTCTGAATATTCTCTACCTAGAAAACCTTGAAAACAGGTACCATAACTCAGAATTGACTTGACAGTTCCCACGTAGACAGTTGTGTTGCTCAAGAATTAAATTTTGAACAGATGTTTGTGAGTCTTGAGTGTTGGTTTGTAATAATTAATTTTTGGACCAGGGTCATTTTCCTACTTTTCACAAAACAGGTCTTCAATTGTATACTATGGTATATTAAAATTCAAAATATTTTCAAAGAGCTTTAGCTAGCTATTGCCAAGGATAAGCTATTTTACTACGGAACAGCAAACCAATAAAGAGTCTTGTGGCATGTTGAAGCCTAACCAGGTTTTTATGCATACCCTGAAGAATCTTATGCATAATAAAACCTGTTAAGCTTTTAAAGCACCAAAATACTTCTTACTCTTTTTATTTATTGTCTCTCTATGAATCTTGAAAACTGTGATTATATGTAGCTAGGCATGTTCAGCATTGAGATTTCTTTGCAAGTGCTCTAATGGCAGTTATTTGGCTGAAAGGAACTTTGCAAAGTGTGGACATTGTCCTCTGGTGACCTTGTGGCATAGGTTAGCTTATACTGCATAGTGGACAGGTGGAAACTATGGTTTCAGGATGAATAAAAATCAGAATGATTTAAATCTTGTTTTAAATCACAATTTAAATAAAAACTATTTTTCCTGATTTTTAATTTAAATGCCCTGGTGATTAATTTAAATGTCCTCTACTGCAGTGGTCCCCAACCTTGGGCCTCCAGATGTTCTTGGACTACAATTCCCAGAAGCCTTCACCACCACCTCTGCTGGCCAGGATTTCTGGGAGTTGAAGTCCAAGAACATCTGGAGGCCCAAGGTTGGGGACCACTGCTCTAGTGGGTGTCCAGGTAGCCTTCATTTGCTTCACTTTTGCCAGTCAGATTCATCTTAGTGACTATATTTTTATGTGGGGGCTGGCATGAGTAAAGAAGCTATCCAATATTAGAAATATGTTTTAAACATACACTTTAAATATTAGTTTAAATCACATAGTCCAGTATTAATGCAATTCTACATGCTTTTTCTTCTTAGGTATTGTACAAAATTCTCTTTAAAATTTAGATATATCTTGTTGCATTCTTTTTTAAAAAAATCATAAATCACCTGTAACTTTTGAGAAGAAAACGTAAATAATTGTCAAGAGAGTGACAACACTAGTGGGGTGGTATAGAAATAAACAAATAATAGTATATGGATCAGAAACAGACTACTGTATTCATTGATTGTATTCTATATTGTGTGGTCCATTTCCATTTTCCTTTGCTCTGTCATTATCTGTCATGTGCCCTATGATGTATTGTTGAATTATAGTGAAACTCCTGATCTTAACAGTTTCTCCTTTCCCTTTAACATAATATAAGCACTGACATCAAGGGCATTGTATTCTGATCACATCCTTTTGACTTAACTACAAGAAAAGATAATTGATAGCAGTGTAGGCAGCAGCAGGGTGTCTGATGTTTTACTGCATTATTATTTACCGGTAAATCATCCATTAAAAAAAATTAGGTCATGATACAAATCAGATCCATCCTGCTCAATATCATTTTGGGATACCCTGTTATAGTGAAACTCACTTCTGAGAGAAGATGAATGAAGCCATCTGAATTATTTTCAGACATAACTAATTTTGCAGCAGACATAAGTATTGCTACTCTTTGCAGTGCTCTTAAGACACTAGATGAACATGTATGAAATCAGTTAGTCAAGTGAAGCATTAGTTGGTTTGGTGAACACAGAGTAATACTCAGCCAACTATACTAGACAAGATATGTCCAGCAACAGAGAAGATTAAACCTTAACAAACTCCAGCTGGATCTTTTTACAAAATGTTCCAAAATCAATCACAAAGTATTTGTCTAAATTTTTTGACTCCATATTAGAAATTAAAAGGAGTTAATGAGATTGCATCCTATTTTCATGGCAATTGCCCGAATTATAATGAAGAATCAAGTGAAGAATCTCAAAATCAAGTGAAATTGATTCTCATCATCAATAACCTTGCTTAATAAAAATAGCAAAAGGTTCTCAAGCAAACAGATTGGGAGATACCATTAGTGTTGGTACAGTATTTGTTTTAATATAGGATAGGTCATTGATGTGGTCAGAATATTTTTAAAATGTTGCCAGTTAAGAAGCAGGTCTTCTCTCCTCACTTCCCCAGATCGAAAGGGATCTGGGAAGCATTGGAAACTAGGATGGCAGAAGTTTTTATTTTAATTTGATTCAAGATCATTGCTGCCTACTAATAAAATCATCAGTGTTTGCAATATGCAGCTCCACCAGCACGATTTCAGCAAATATTTTAATAAGATTTAATGGCTTAGATTACTTTCCAGTGCCAATTAATAGAGATACTAACCAGAATTCCTGGCTTCCCCCTCCCATTTGTGTTACTGCTAAGGAAACTTGCTAACTTACTAAAACAGGATCAAATTGTAAAAGAGGTTCAGAGTAATAGTAAAAGATCCCTAATGCTGATGAAACTTTGGTGGTCTCTGATCATTGCTTGGTGTCTCATAAATCTTAAAGATCTTGTGTTGGATGGGACACTGACAGGATAGATTATCAACAGAGGCAAGGTATTAGCATTAAATATAGCACTTACAGATGGTCATTTGCTCCAATTCTCAGTGGGATTATCAGTAACACTGTCACACTTCAAATACCTTGGAATCATCATAACACATTTAAATAGTAGCAATGCTTTGAATTACAAACCCCTTTTATATCAAACTAAGGGAAAAGTAAAGGGATGGGAGAAATTAACTGTTTTCTTGGCTGACTAAGAGATATTGTCAAGATGTCTATTGTTTCTCAACCTTAGTTATAATGCTCCATAGTGCCATTGCCACCTCTAAAGAACTTCTTAAATTGTAGTGAGTCTATTAATGAAATTCATAAACTATCAACTTTCAGGACAGATGAAAGAGATAGACTGGATATCGCCAATCAAGACAGTTTTCAGGATCTGTATATTAAATTGTTTTGACATGCTTATTTTGTGGTAGTTTAAACATTTGAAATAGTGTTTCATAGTAAAACGTTAATAGTAGCGAATAATTTTCTAAACTGTTTTAAAATTTTTGTACATAATAATAAATTCTTTCTATTCAGTTGTTACAGTGTGATAAGTGTAAAAATGGAAATTACATGGCATTTTATTATTTATCTTGTATTATAGTGAAGTTTTTTCACAAAGGTTTTCTCTGAGGTGTTATGTTTGCATTGTTTCATTTTCTACCTCAGTGAAAATTTAATCTTTTACAGTTAACATTTGAAACATTTGTTGTGGCGCAGTAGTTAAACTGCTGTATTGCAGCGAAAATTGTGCTCATGACCCAAGGTTCAGTCCCAGTACCCATCTTGCGGGTGGGGGGAGGCAATGTGTATGTAGCCTTCCTGCATAATTAACTTTTAAACTGCCCAGAGAGTGCTTTAAGTGCTATGGGGTGGTACATAAGCAGCACACTTTGTTTTGATTGTTTTTCAGCTGATGCTGGAAATATGAATTAGTAGATTGTTATATATGGCAGTATTCCATACATCCATCATCTATTAAACAAAGCTATATATTTTTCATGAGGAACATATTTCCACTTTATCAAAATCACAGATTAAGTGTGAGACATAAAAAGAAAATAGATTTATTGGGTTTTTCACTTAACATGCAGCGCTTGTGTAATTTTTGGCCTGTTAATCTGAAAATGTCATGGGTGTCAACAAAATTGAACAAAATCTGTCTATTAATATGCAGAGTGTACGTTCTATTTTATTCCTTTGTTTTAGAGTCTAAATGAGATTCTGGAGTCAGCAGATGCTCCTCTGGAAGTCACAGAGGGATTTATTCAGTCAATTTCTCTTTCCATTCCTTGGGGCTCTCTGCTTCAAGAGAACTGTACACTTGAAGTAAAGGGTTTGGAGATGATCTTCAAGCCGAGGCCCCATCTGGGTAAGTTTAAGAAATAGTGATTATTATTTAATAAATAGTTGTTATTATTTGTCTTGTTGATTGTTGAAGCCTTGACAGTTGTTTCATTCCCCCCCCCCCCCCAGTATGACTATAACCCCTTAGTTTTATGAGTCGAATATTTGGATGTCCCACAGTGAACACAGATTTCTGTCAAAGAAATTGCAGATTCACCCATCTCTAATTATGTCATTAAGAATTAGATTACTGTAGAGAGGAGAGCCATTGCCACTCACCATTCAGATGACAATACTTTGGAAGCTCAGCTTCCAGTAACTCTCAGATCTGTATGTTTGGTCTTATCTTGTGAGTACTCTTAACATATGAAACAATTTGAAGATTGAGATGGGCACACATGCAAACATATGATGCCCTTACCAACTTGATGTATCTGGATTTGCCTTTGACCGAAAAGTTTCTTTCTGAAAACTTTAATTCTCTTATTAATATTCTGTTGATCCCAGCTTTAAGCAGATTTGTGATCAGCATGTAGGAAATATAAAAATATCAGATTTAGTTTATCATTGATCAGCCATGTTTGCTTCGTGAGGTCTGTGCTGGCTGGTGGGCTGTACAATGTTAAGAATATGTGAAGAGTACTCACAAGATGTAGGTATTCTTACATCTGCAAGGAAAGGTTACATGAGGTTTTGGACCACATTTTCTTCGAGGTTTACAGTACTGTTGAAATCAACTGTTTTACATCTTCTGTGTGTAGTCATATTACAGTGGCATCAGGGACACTGTCCAGGATCCTATTGGTGTTCACATGAGGGTTTTTTTTGTGTGTAACTTGCTAAATGATGAGGTATGTAATCATGTGCCTGATTTGCCCACACTCCTCATCAATTAGCCATGGCAAATTACACTGTTGTTATGCAAACACTAATAGGATTATAGTCATTTAATTAAATGTAGTGCATCTATACAGAGTAGGAATAGCCTTTTTTTAAAACATACAATACTCTTAGCAACTTGATGTACATGGGTTTGCCTCTGATCCTTGTTTCTTTCTGTAAATGTCAGTTCGCTTGTTAGTGTTCTGTTGATCCAGGCTGGATTGTATCTGTAAGAAAAAGCAATGGGAGTTAATGTAAACATGTCATCAATAAATGATAATGTGTCTTTTGTAGAAAATGTTGCTAGTGAAACACTTCAGATATTAAGTGAGATAGATTTGATTAGAATACGCGTATTCATATAGTAGCAGTGTTCATAGTTCAAAGTTTCTTAATCTTGTATTCAGAAGTTGTGCTTCTAATTTATTTCATGAAGCTCACCTGTATTGATGGGATTTTATTTTGAAGTCTATTAATGACAAAACATATGTGGCTTAAATCTTGGTTTGTAGCTTCTGGTTCAGAGCCCATGTATTGGTCCAGTTTTATGACTAGTAGTATGCAGCTTGCAAGAGAATGTCTTAGCCAGAAACTGACGGATGAGCAAGGAGAGGGATCCCAACCATTTGAAGGACTTGAGAAGTTTGCTGAAACAATTGAAACAGGTACTTTAATTCCATAAATTGCAAAGCAGTATAATAAGTTAAAATTTGAAGAAAGTGCATTGAGGTTTACCGTGAAGAGGAAGTGTTGTCAATCACATTTTTTTATAATGCTCAGTTTTTGATTGATTGATTGTATTTATACCCCGCCTATCTAGTCATTTTGACCACTCTAGGCGGCTTACAACATAAAAAAATAACAAGTATAAAAGAGATTTATAACAATTAACTAATTAAATAATTCTGCAAGATGGGAAAAATACAAAATAAATCAAATAAAGAGAAAAAGGAAGGAAGGTCAGGAGTTAATTGGAGGGGAAGGCCTGCCTATACATCCACGTTTTTAATTGGTTTTTAAAAATACCCAGCGAGGGTGCAGCGCGAATTTCCGGAAGCAGATTATTCCAGAGGCGAGGAGCCACCGCCAAGAAGGCCCGGTTCCTTGTTTTTTCCTTCCGGGCCTCCCTCGGCGTCAGGCTCCTCAGCCTCACCTCCTGACTCGCACATGTGACGCGGGTAGAACTAGGTGGGAGTAAGTGTTCCGCCAGGTATCGAGGTCCTAAACGGTTTAGGGCTTTATACGTAAGCCCTAAACGGTTTTGGTAAAGCGTGCTGCATGCCAAAGAATCATTTAATTGGGCAACTACACTTGATAGTTCTCCATTTGAAGGATTGTTCAAATTTGTCTCTCAGTTTATGCATATTTTAAGACCGGTTAGCTTCAGAGTGGCCAAAAACTTGAGTGTCAGTTGAAAATAAAATGTGATGTGAGAGTTCGCCTATAAATCCATAACTTGGATTTATTGAATCATTTAACCTTAACTCCTCACTCGAATGATTACTATACAGCGTCTCTCTTGCTGCCAACGGGTGTTGCAAGGGCAACCATACATATGTCTCAAATGGGTTTAACGATTTGTTCTCCCAAGGTCCCTGTAAAAAGGGGTCCACATCATCTTCAAGGAGATGGTTTCCTTCAGTTCCTAATAATGGGATGGTCTCCTCATCTCGGATCTCGCCCCAGAGGAGTTGGTTCCCCCTCTCTCTCTCACAAGGGTCCCGGAGGTACTCCTTCCTCCGGGCTTCCTCCAAATGCCATGCCAGACGTTGTAGTCTTTCCTGGGATACAGTCTCCCTCTCCTCCCTAAGGCGCTGTTGCCACTCGCAAGTCTCTGACTCACCCCAATACGATGATCTTTGGGGTAATCCACGTCTCCGGCGGTAATCTGCCTCCTCTTGGTGTACTCTCACTTTTTCCCTCTTGCCCGTCCAAGGATCCTCTACCCAGATAAGTTCCCAGCCCCCCCCCCCCCCCGCGGTATTGGGTCTTCCTCCCTTTTTATTTCCCCATTCCCACGTCTACCATGGACCTCACCTTTTCTTCTTTTCCCGCCAACTCCCGCTCAGTCTGTGTAGCTACCATTACTTTCAGTAATCCTTCTTCCAGTTCATGGGTGTCAACTCCCCGTTGAACAGTCTCTCTGGGTGATGGAGGCGGGCCGGTCTAAATTTCCTGATTAATCTTAAGGGTGGACGGCGCTCCAACGAGAGCTTCTGTGCTCTCGTCTCGGGTTTCACAGATGAAAATATTATCATTAAGTTAATGAAAACTTTGTCTGCCAAATGAGTTGGTGAATATAATTGAAAATGATATGGGAAGCCCTGCTTTTATTGATTAGATGGGTGGGAGTCTTAGAACTGTACCCTGAAAACACTATGTTGTCCATTTGTTTGATGAAAATTCTTTTTTTAAAAAAATGAAACCTGACTATTACTGTGCTTGCAGTATTCAATATGGGTTACTGAACACTCTTCTCACATCCACAGTTCCCATGCTTGAAGCACTGTCTGGTAGTGTTTACATAGCAGGGGAAGATCAGTACACAAGCTTCCTCCTGTCATGATTCAGCAGTCTGCTTTCTTTCAGCGTCCTAAGTACCCCTGTCCTGAGTAGCTACAAGATAATCACATACTCTCTTGCTCCTTCTGTACAATAATCATTTTAAACTGAGCTTTACATGTGAGACCAAGGAGTAAATGAGAGCTCACTTCCACTGAAAGACCGTTGCTTTTAGTGGAATAGGCATACAAGTACCACAAGAGCTGAATGTACTACCATGTTTGTAAGATTTATTTTTCTGTGTGACCTTTTTCTCATTGTTGTTTGTTCCCTGTAGTTTTAAGAAGAGTGAAAGTCAACTTTTTAGATACTGTTCTGAGAATTGAACATGTGCCAGATAATTCTAAAAGCGGAACAGCACTTGAAATTCACATTGAGAAGTAAGTAGGTAGGGAACTTACTTGGGATTGTGCTGTACAAATTGTAAGGCAAGGTATTAGCATGAGAAATGTTGGTTTTTAAGGGGAAACTATTTTAGGGTATTCTTCTGTTTTGGAACATCAGTGACTGTTTTAAATTGAGCAGAGACAAAATGCCTTCAGACACAGATAGATATGCAGTACAAATGGGATTTTTTTTAAAAAAATCTGTCTTTATTCCATTTTGTTATTTCCACATTTGCAGAACAATATACTGTGATGAAACTGCTGATGAATGCTCTGGAATTAATGTGCACCAGCCTACTGCTTTTGCTCACAAACTCCTACAGCTCTCAGGTGTTTCTTTCTTTTGGGATGAATTTCCTGCATCAGCTAAGTCCTCTCCAGCCTCTTCAACTGCACAGTTGGTAAAACTATTTTTAAGTCTACATAGGTGCATATTCATAGTTGCTTAGATGCTTAGAGTATGTTGCATGGTGTTGTAATACATTCATTTCAGTGACTCAGATTCTTCTTCTGTCGTGGCTGATCTAGATCAGCCAATATGGTATAGTGGTTATTTTGTCAGACTAGGATGTGGGAAATTGGGTTCAAATCCCTGCTTAATTGTGAAGCTTAGCCCAATCCACCTCACGGGGTTGTGAGGATGAAGTGGGGAGAGGAGGCCATGTGTCTTTCTAGGTTGAGACTTAGACATTGCAAAAGCAAAGGAAGCATGTAATGCTAGAACATGTTTGAACTGTGTTTGGGTACTGAATAATGTATTTTTCAGCTAGGTCTGTCATGTGTATATTAGGCGCACATTCCCATTCTAATAAACGGCTCAGATCATGCACACTTGGTGTTCTTCACTACATCTAACTTCCTTCCTATTTATTTTAAAGGTTACAGAACCAAAACTTTCACCAAGCTGGAACCCAAAAATTATATATGAGCCACACCCACAGTTAGCAAGAAATGTGCCAGAGGTTTCTCCATCAGACCCTGTGCAGATATGTAGGTTGGTTGGAAGGATGAAACTGAGCCTTACTTTGAAGCAAAATGAAGTGCTTCCAGGAGCAAAGGTTAGTTGTTTCTGCGTATATTACAGGTAAAGGCAAGAATATGAGTGATTACACAGACGCTGATTCTGTCATGATTGGGGAACTGCTGATGACTGCATTTATCTATTTTTATTTCTTTAATTTACTGTTTATATTTGTGACTGTATTTGCTTATTTTCGAGGTTATTTTGGCTGACAGAGCTATTTACTTGAGCTTGCTAAGATGTATTGTGTGTAAAAATAAAACATGATTCAAAACAACCTCCACCTTTCTGAAATCATAGAAACTCTCCCTGATTGATATCCCTCAAGAATCCAGTCCAGGGTTCAAATGGCAATTGCATATTTGAAACAACCAGGCATATTTTGTCGACTTCAGTTCCGCGTTTAATACAATTGTACCATCTAAATTATATCTTAAATTGATTCAACTAAAGGTACCCATTTCTGTTTGTAAATGGATACATAGTTTTCTGATAAATAGGAAACAGCAAGTGAGACTGGGGAAAACAACATCTAATATCCGTACAGTTAGTATGGGAGCCCCCCAAGGGTGTGTACTTTCCCCATTACTTTTCTCCTTATATACGAACGATTGTATTTCCACGAATCCCTCTGTTAAGATTCTAAAGTTTGCAGATGATACGACGGTCATTGGACTTATTAAGAACGGTGATGAGTCGGCATACAGATGGGAAGTTGAGCATCTTGTCGCATGGTGCAACAGTAATAGCTTAGTGCTCAACCTACAGAAAACGGTGGAGATGGTAGTGCACTTTCGAAAACACCCCCCTTGTATACTCCCACTTTCCATCTTAGGCAGCACGGTCTCTGTAGTAGAGTTGTTCAGGTTCCTGGGCTCTGTACTCTCTCGGGACCTGAAATGGTCAATTAACATCGATGGCATCATTAAAAAAGCTCACCAGCGTCTGTATTTCCTACAACAACTTTGAAAATTCAATCTGCCTCGGGAGCTGCTTGTCCAATTTTACAGAGGCATTATTGAATCTGTCCTCTGCTCTTCCATAACTGTTTGGTTCGGTTCGGCAACCAAACTGGACAAGAACAGGCTTCAGAGGACTGTCAGAACTGCTGGAAAAATAATCAGAGCTGATTTGCCATCATTGGAAGAGTTGTACATTGCACGGGTTAAAAAGAGAGCGGAAAAGATCGCGGCAGACCCACAGAATCCTGGTCACAACTTGTTCAATCTTCTCCCCTCTGGTCAGCGATACAGGACGCTGTATACTAAAACATCGAGGCACAAAAATAGCTTTTTTCCCTGTGCCATCAAACTGCTGAATTTGTAACCATCTGACGCAACTGGGAGTTGAGGCAATCGGTTTTTGTAGAATTTGCTCTTAATTGTCTTGTGAATTTTCTGTTTATGGTGTATGTGTGTGTGTGTAATGTTTTTAAGTGTGGCCGGTAGCCATATTAAATTCCGGGTATGGTTTACATACCTGGCCAGTAAATAAATTCTAATTCTAATTCTAATTCTAATATGGTTCTGGGTACAATCTATTTTGCATTTTTGTCTAAGTAGGCAAAAATGCAAAATAGATTCATTGTGGAAGTAAGTCTAAAACAGTGATATCAAAAAACACCATCAGTGAAGATGGATTGTGATATCCTGCCTGTCTTTTGCTGAATATTGTACAGGTTCATAATATTTACTGCTGATTTAAAATTATAAAATGAGTTAACTCAGAAGTGGTACAGTAGGGAGATTGTGTGATATGTTACAAATGGAAACAAATGATTATTTTCTCATTTTCCCCATAAGTTGGATGTAGATGGACAGATAGATTCCATTCACCTGTTCCTGTCACCCAGACAGGTGCACCTTCTGTTGGACATGTTGGCAGCTATTGCTGGACCAGGTAAGTACAAATTGCAAATTGTTATATGTTTTGCTCTGTAACTGAATTTTAAATAATTTTTAGACCTAATGTACAATAATAACTAAGGCTTTGTTTCATGGATTGAAATTCAGAGTTAAATGTAGGATTAGATCTGTCCCACTGAAGTCCAAGGGATTTAAGTCCAAGAAACATAGCCTTGGCTGTATTGTGTCCTAAATTACAATGTGTAGTTTAATACACCTTAAACACAGAACTACATGATGGGGGAGTTGCTTGTTATCCATAAGTTGGCCTTTGAAAGTCATAGACTTGTTTTTTTAAAAAATGTCAAACTGGAAACATATCAAAGTCGTTTAGTAGTTATTGTGTTGCTGGAATTTTTATTGGCAATTTGATTTTCTTCTCCAGTATATGTGTAATATTGCATTAAATTATTAGTAGTATTTTAACATTTTGAAATGAATTATCCCTGTTTCCCCACTTATCTACTCCTCTGCACTCTTGTGGTTCAGGCACAATATTCCCCCCCAAACTTCTTTGTGTGCTGAGAGCAAACATGAGCACTGTTGTTATATGGATTCCTTCCCTTTTGTTCCATAGAAGTTAACAACTGAGCCAGAAGATCTCACAAATTTTCCTGGCTTTAATAAGAGTGAAGAATTTTTGAGATGAGTTTGGGTAACAATAAAGAGTACAACTCAAGACTGCCAAGTGTGGACTTCTTCTGATAAATAATAGTATCTTAAGAGGGGAAGATCTTACTGTTTTTTTCCTCTTGTGTTCTGTACTACATCTGAATGCAAACTTCAGAGAGTTAAAGAAGACTCAAACATTTATGTCAAGAGCAATTAATGTATTTGGAAAGTAATGTTTGTTAGCTTTTCCTCGTTAGCTTTGAAAATGTGCCAGGCTCAAAAATGTGATTTCCCTGCTCATACATTTTTTATTTGTTCACAAATTTCTGGAAAAGAAATAAAACGTGCTTATGGTTTTGTTATCTAAGATTGTGAAAAGTGAATTTCTTACTGAAGAGGCCAAACAAATGAGGGGAGGACTTCTTGTGTTCACTGGCAGTTGGGAATTGGATCCAATGTCATGCTTCCATATCCTGTGTTTGACTACAGAGAATCCCAGTAGAATCGAGTTGTCAAATAAAGATAGAAAAAATCGACCAATGCAGCAGGAGGATGAATATCGCATTCAGATGGAACTCAACCGCTACTTAAGGAAAGAAATTTCTCCAGCAGGCACACAGTCTGATCGAAGTTTTTATGAAACTGAAGCAGCTAGAACTCCTTCAAGTCGTGGTGAGCAATTAACTGACTAACTTCAAAATGGGTGTATCACCAACAGTTCTCAGCAGATGATATAGAAACAGTCAAGTTTAAAAGAAAGCCAGTTAGTTTTGTGTTGATGATCATTTTGCTTATATCCTAAACTGAGACACAGATCCTGAATATGGACATGGTCTAGCCAAAACCAAGTATTTTTATGTTGATGAGAGAAAGTTAAAGAGAAACCTTACATTAAGTTGTTGATCCCCTTATTGTAAGCTGTCCAGAGTAGTGACCTGGCCAGAAGATGGACGGTGTAAAAATTGAATTAAATAAATATTATTCAATTTATGTACTGACCCCTTAGTGCAAGCACTACAATGGGCAGTTTACAACATTAAAACTTACATCCTTCAAACTCCAATAACAAAAATACATTCAAAAACAATAAACAATCCAACAGACAGTAAGTAAATCATAAATATAAATAACTGTATAAAATGTAGAATTTGTTTTAAAAAATTGTATTTATAAAATATCCAGGATATTCAGTTATTAAAGATAGCTTTAAATAATCCCATCTTTATCAGTTTTCTAACCATAAGGATGGAAGGATCCTGGCATATCTCTGAGGTCATTTTGTTCCAGAAACCAGAGGCCACACTCAAGAAGGCATGATTCCTTGTATTCAACTTTTTGGTTTCCCTCAGTGTGACCACTTTTAAGAGCAAGGATTGAAATCAGCAAGTGGAACGCATAATTGGTATCTGGAAGGGACATTTCAAAAAATGTCAAGGTCCAAAACTGTTAAGGGATTTATAGGTCATAACCAACATCTTGAATTGAGCATGGAAACTTACGGGGGCCTAGTGAAGGCATGCTAAGACTGGAGATAGATGATCAAATTTACTAGTCTCAGTAGTCAGTCTGGCTGCCACATTTTGGACCCCTGAAGTGTCCATACTTTTTTCAATTATAGCCCTATATAGATAGCATTGCAGTCACCTATTTTTGAAATTACCAGTGTGAGAACCCATTTGCTAGATATTTCTTATCCAGGTAAGAATCCAACTGGGCAGTCAGCCAAAGTTGATAGAAGCCACTCTTGTGCATGGCAGATACCGTATTTGGGCCTCCATAGAGACTACTGCATCCAAGAGTACCCTCAGGTTTCTCTTGATTTCTCTTGATGATCCTCGTAACAGTAGGAACTCCATTTTATCTGGATTCATTTTCAGTTTATTGGCCTTCATATGTTGCCTAATTCATTTTTTAAAGGAATGGACATGATTATACTGTCATTTAAACAGGAGGGCAAGAATTTTTGCCTTCCTGGATAAACTTTTTATTGAAATAGAGAAGCTTCATAAAATGGCATTTGAAGTTAGCATATTAGTACAGTTGGCTCCTGGTTTAATAAGCCAAGATATTGCTAATGTTAGTGTAGCCACATATAAGCTTTTTGTTCATGCTTTGTTTCTGTCTTCATGCACGCAGGGGATCAAATCAAAAAAGCGTGCTGCTTATATACCGCCCCATAGCGCTTCAAGCACTCTCTGGGCGGTTTACAATTTAATTATGCAGGCTACACATTGCCCCCCCCCCAGCGAGCTGGGTACTCATTTTACTGACCTCGGAAGGATAGAAGGCTGAGTCAACCTTGAGCCAGCTACCTGGGATTTGAATCCCAGGTCATGAGCACAGTTTTGGCTGCAGTACAGCGGAAGCCACAATTAAGCACAGATTTCTGTTATATCTAGATTGGGAGAAGTGGTTAATGGTTTATGAACAAGCCAGAATTTAGAGCCAAACTTTATATAATGGCTTGAAATACAGCAGAGGGAATTTTATTTATTTATTTATTTATTTGATTTATATCCCGCCCATCTGGTATATTTATACCACTCTGAGCGGGAAGAGTTGGAGAGAAGAGATGATCAAGTAACAGTACCTTTTTATTTAAGAGATTAAAAATAGGCAGTCTTAAGTTTGTACTGGACCAACTATGTGTGTCCAAAATTTTTAAAAGTCTCTTTCATTCAGCTTAGGAACACAAAGCAGTATTTTAATTATTTGTATTTATATGCAGTATGCAGTGCACAATGCGATATCTATACATACTTTTTAATGGTTTATTTGTTGAACAACCTTCACCTCCATACAAGAGATTGGCAGCATATCATGGTCTATCTTCTCTTTTCCCAGAAGAAGAAGTTTTCTTCTCAATGGCTGACATGGAAATGTCTCACAGTGTTTCCTCTCTGCCACCCCTTGGAGACCCACCAACAATGGATTTAGACCTTTCTGTAGCAAGTACATATGCTGCTAGTCCGGCAGGATCTCCACTTGGTGCTGTTGTGGTATGTTGTTCTTTAAAAAACAATTTATTGCTAGAATTCAGCTGTTTTTTTTTATGATAATCTTAAATCAGGGCATAGGGCTAATAATCGTAAATTAAAATTGTAATAATCTTAAATCAGGGCATAGGGCTAATAAAACATTGTAAAACTATACCAGTAAAACAATTAAAACAAGAGAGAGCCAACACACACAAACAGGACAGCAACACAGTTTCAGCTCAAATAAATCTAACACTGGAAGGTCATAAGACTCTGTGTGTGGTGGCAGCTAGGATTTTATGGTCAGGGGTGCTTAGTGCACAATTAGATTATTGTACGTTGAAGGAAAAGGTTTCAACTTCATTTCTGTCCTAGCAGGCCATGAAAATGTATCTGGAAAAATAGGACTATTTTGGGGAAGTACAAGTAGTTACTGGTAATTCCACCCTGGCTGTTGGCTCCTTCCCTCTTTTTAGATTGGAATCTGGTTAAAGAAGCCCTGGTGACAATAAAACTAGACCTTCCAATCTAAAAATCCTCTTTTATTTTTTATTTTTTTGGGAGGCCAGATCAGTTGCAGGGAAATTGAGTTTTAAGGATTTGATTGGTAATGAAGGTACTACCTTAGCTTGTATCACAGACTTGAGTCTGTCTTACCCAACTTCGTGATATACAGTAGCGAGCTTGGGGTGGAGGGCAGGGAGGTGGAGTGGTTGCAGTCTGTAAATATTTAGTTTTGCTAACCAGATGCTCCATACAGTGAGAAGTCTACCAATTTTGCATGTGTGCTGTTGCAGATGGGTGGCTGGGACAGGGTTGGGATTCTGTTGGTGTGTTATCCACCTTGCTGCCCAACAGTCTCTCTTCCCAAGCTATCTAAATGGTCCCTGGTGGGTGTTGGGCTATCCCAGGTTTATTGTTCTGGGGGACTTAAATGTTCATGCTGAAGTGGCTCAGGATGTCTTGTCTGTCATGAAAGCCATGGATTGCTCTCACTTAGTAGTTGACGCCTTGCATTTGACAGGACAAAGTTTGGATTTGGTATTCTCTTATGGTGGAGTAGGCAATCTGAAGGTGGAGGGGTTATATTTGACCCTATTTTCATAGACAGATCTCATTAGTTTTAGACAGGCAGCTGTGTGGACCTCTGCATGATGTCTAATAGCCACTGTCTCCTTATTTTAGCAGCAACCGATGTGGGGAGATTTTCTTGATCAAAACAAACAGGAACGACCACAAGTCAGAGGTTCATCATTTACACCCAGCACCCTGCACCCTGCTTCATTGCGAAGGACTTGTAAGTAAATAATGAGATGTTTTCGTCTTGCTATTCAGAACTTTGTTTAACAAAGTCAGAAATCTGAAATGACTATGTATGTATGTATGTATGTATGTATGTATGTATGTATGTATGTATGTATGTATGTATGTATGTATGTATGTATGTATGTATGTATGTATGTATGTATGTATTGACTTATTGATTTATTGATTTATTTGATTTATTTGATTTATATCCCACCCATCTGGTCTGGTAGCCTTTGCTTATTCTTTTCCATGCTGTGTATAGCACAGAGAAGGATGTTGACAGGTCTCAAAGTCAACCTAGGGAATTGTTCATTGCAATTCAGTGTATAAGTTGTTACAGGATCAGATTTAGTAAAGCAACATGTAACAAAGAAACACAGCTGAGTTAATTGAGGCAGCTGTGGGACAACCAATTTGATTGGAGAATCCAAGAATAAAGCTAGCCAAGCTTGCAGACACAAACTGTTGGGTAGTTTGGGTAGTTTGGATAGTTTGGGTAGTGTTTGGTTGTTGTGTTGCTGGTGATCGTGTTGCTGAGAGCTGTATATTCTGCATCATTGGATGAAGACTTGCCATATTGCAAGGAAAAGATCCTGGGAGAAGACTATCTCTGTGGTGAGAGGAGAAGACTTCGTGGTTGCAGGACTATTTACATTGGTAACAATATTTGGTTACTGAAACTGTAAATTTACCATTGCTAACTGAAGAACTACTGTGTATGACCAGGACTGTATAAAGGACCAAGAGAAGCTGTATTTACCCTGTATATATGGACTTTATTGTAAATAATACTTTCAACACTACAACAGTGTCTGTTTGGTTTCATCTCTGGGCAGTTCACTTCACCATTAAGCCCCCTGGCGTAGTCTGGTAACGCAGCACCTCTGTCAAATTGGTTATGGGCCCAGACAGCGCACCAGACTGCATCCAGGTATAAATTTAAGAAGTTATTGAAGAAACTGCTGACCAGAGAGAGCCAAGTAGTGTGTGTGGCCACAGTCTGTGGTAAAAATGGCCAACGAAATGTCTATGGCTGGACTGTGCATAAAAAAGTTGAATGGGGAGAATTATGCAACTTGGCAGCAGAAGGTTCAGTTGCTACTACAAAAGGAAGCATTATGGGACATTGTAGAAAATCCCCCAGCAGTCCTAAATGAGAGGAAAAAGAAACTAAATGCAAAAGCTCTGGCTATTATTGGGTTAACTCTAGAAGACCGTCTTCTTATCCACCTGAGAGGCCAAAACTCAGCAAAGCAGGCATGGGAGGATTTAAGGAGACTCTTCGTAAGAGATAACGTTGGAAGCCAGATTCAAATTGCCAGAAAATTTTTCGAACTAGACTGAAAGCTGGAGGGTGTATGCTTCAACATTTAGAGGCAATGAAGTCAATGTTGATGGACTTACGAGAAAAGAACATCACATTTACAGAAATACAAGAAGCATTTATTATCCTGTCTTCATTAGATGAGTCATATGATCAGCTGGTGACCAATTTAGAAATTCTTCCTCAAGCAGAGCTAACAGTAATTAATATAACTAGCAAACTGTTGGAAGAGGAACAAAAGAGAAAAGATAACAAACAGCTCCGAGACTCCAAACTCACTAATCACCGTGATAAGCTGAAAGAAAGTGAGGAGGAGGGGGACACAGCTGCAAGCATTCATTCTGGAAAACGCTGTTTTTCCTGTGGCTCAAGAAAACATCTGATGAAAGACTGTAAATTTAAGAAAGTAAAAGAAAGACAAACCAGACGCAAGAGAGAAACACTAAGCCTGACTGAGGAAATTTATAACTCTGAACAGGAAGAAGAGTGGATTGTCGACTCTGGAGCAACTGCCAGCATGTGTAAGAGTAAAAAGCTAATATTTAACTACCAACCTGTATCCAACCAACAAGTATGCTTAGCAAATGGTGTTAGTGCTAAGGTACTGGGAAAAGGTAAAGTGAAATTGCCTTATATTGCTAGACCAATAGATGTTTTACATGTTCCAAATTTGAAGCATAATTTACTTTCTGTGAGTTCATTAGCAAAGAATGGGTTTGTTAGCACTTTCTATGAGGAGAAATGTATAATAACTAGCAAGAACAATGAAAAATTGAATTGCTATGCTAGAAATAATTTATACAGACTAAACTGTACTAAGGCTAACAATGTCTATGAAAACAAATGTATACACAAAGATTGTATTCATTTATGGCATCAAAGGCTAGGACATGCAAACTACAAAACATTGAGAAAAACAATTGAAAACTCAGTAGGAGTTAATTTAAAGCAATGCAATGAATATGTGAATTGTCAAGCTTGCCAATTAGCCAAGAGTAAGAAAGCTCCTATAATGAAACATAGTGATGTACAAGTGAAAAATATATTAGATTTGGTGTCAGTTGATGTAATTGGACCCAAAAGTGCATCATTAGGAGGAGCCAGATACATTCTCTCTATCCAAGACCAAAAGTCCAGGTTTGGATACTGCTATCTCATGAAGGATAAAAGTGCAGTACATGTAGAGTTTGAGAAATGGCTCAAATTTGTAGAGCGCAAAACAGGGAAAAAGGTTAAAGTGGTACAAACTGACAATGGAACAGAGTTTACAAATGCCAAATTTCAAGCAATATTAAAGAAAAATGGTATTACTCACAGGAGAGCCGCTCCCTATACACCTACTCAGAATGCCTTTATTGAAAGAAGGGGCCAAACTCTGCAGAATATGGCTGAGGCAATGATTAGGGGGAGTAATCTATCAGAGAAATATTGGGGGGAAGCTACACTTTGTGCGAATTTTTATATTAATATCCTTTGGCACAGTGGAATAAACAACATACCCTACACAGTTTGGACTGGGAGAAAACCAAATTTAAAATTTTTACATGTATTTGGATCTCCTGCATGGGTTCACATCCCAAAAGAAATAAGGAGAAAGGGAGAGAAGAAAGCCAGGTTGATGTATTTCCTTGGATACCAACAAAATAGGAGAGCATTTAGGTTTGGGTTGCCAAATACCAACAAACTTGTAATAAGTAGCAGTGCTTCATTTAATGAGCACAGTAACTGGGACAAAATATGCAAACCCCCAGAAACAATAATTAAATTGCATGATAGAAATGAAAGTAGTGAAGATAGTGCAGATGAAAGTGACTCTCAACCAGAGCGAGAAATTAAAAGAGAGGTAGAACCTGAGGAAATGCAATCTGATAAAGAAATTCCATCCAACTCAGAAAGGAGGGAAACTCTCGAGGAGGACAGAGAATTACCTAGGAGGTCTAGCAGAGAGAGAAAAACTCCTGACAGGTACAAGCCTGAGACCTATTATTGTCTCAATGTGGCTGAACCAGAGACATATGATGACATATGTAATATGCCTGAGAAAGAACAAATAAAATGGAAAGAGGCAATGGAGAAGGAGTTAAATTCATTAAAACAACTGAAGGTTTATGAGGAGGTAAAACTGCCTGAAAAATCAAAAGTAATTGGTTCCAGATGGGTATTTAAAAGGAAGGTGGATGCCGATGGTAATGTGAGGTATAGAGCAAGGTTAGTGGCAAAAGGGTATGCACAAACTTCAAACGACTATGATCAAGTTTTTGCACCGGCTCTAAGACCAGAGACATTGAGATTTGCTTTAACCTATGCAGCCAAGCATAATCTCATGACCAGGCATGTTGATATAGAAACAGCCTATTTATATGCTGACCTGAAACACACAATTCATATGGAAATTCCACCAGGTATTGAAAGTGAAGGTAAATGCTGGATATTGAAAAAAAGTCTATATGGTCTCAGACAAAGTGGCCATGAATGGAACCAACACTTAACTAAAACTTTAAAGGACAATGGTTTTGTGCAAGGAAAGGCTGACCCTTGTTTATTTATAAATGAGAAGACACAAGCTATAATGTTAGTATTTGTAGATGATTTAGCCATATTCACTAAAGATAAGAAAGAGGCTGAAGAAACAATCCAAATGTTAAAGAAACACTACAAGTTGAGAGATTTAGGAGAAATAAGTAACTACTTGGGAGTAGAAATAGAAAGAAGCGAGAAAGGATTTAAAATAGCCCAAAAGAGCAAAATATTAAAACTCCTAAAACAATATAAGATGGAGGATTGTAAAGGTGCAGCAACTCCTATGAACATAGAGTTTGAGAAAAAAGATATGAATGGCCCGGAATGTGATATTGATGTATATAGATCACTGGTAGGCAGCTTACTATATTTGAGCAGATGGTCAAGGCCAGACATCTCTATAGCTGTAAATCTGCTATCTAGGAATGTGAGCAAGCCGAATGAAAGGCACTGGCAATCAGCAAAAAGAGTACTTAGGTATTTAAAGGAGGCACAAAATAAAAAGCTAAATTTAGAACCAGTGGGAGAACTGTCTATTACTGCTTATGCCGATGCTAATTATGGTAGTGATTTAATAACCAGACGATCAACATCAGGCATGACTGTACATTTGGGAGAAAGTTTGATAAGCTGGAAGACAGCTAGACAGAAATTTATATCATTGTCTTCTGCCGAATCTGAGTATGCAGCATTATCTGAATTGTGTACAGATCTAGTATTCTATAAACAATTAGCACAAGATCTGGGATTGAATATAAAATCACAAATAAAGGTTTTTGAAGATAATCAAGCTGTCATACAGATGGCAAACTCACCAAATGTAAAAAGCAGATCCAAACACACTGATATCAGATACCAAAATGTAAAGCAAAGTATAGAAAATGGGTTAATTGAACTGGTATACTGTGGAACAGAAAATAATAAAGCTGATTGTTTAACAAAAGTATTGGGGCCAACTAAACATAACAAAGCATGTGAAATGTTGGGAATGATATAATGTATGTGAATGTAAAAAGAACTCTGTATATGTTCAAAGCAATGTACAATGTATGTAACAGAATTGCTATAAACAATTGGAGGAGATTGACAGGTCTCAAAGTCAACCTAGGGAATTGTTCATTGCAATTCAGTGTATAAGTTGTTACAGGATCAGATTTAGTAAAGCAACATGTAACAAAGAAACACAGCTGAGTTAATTGAGGCAGCTGTGGGACAACCAATTTGATTGGAGAATCCAAGAATAAAGCTAGCCAAGCTTGCAGACACAAACTGTTGGGTAGTTTGGGTAGTTTGGATAGTTTGGGTAGTGTTTGGTTGTTGTGTTGCTGGTGATCGTGTTGCTGAGAGCTGTATATTCTGCATCATTGGATGAAGACTTGCCATATTGCAAGGAAAAGATCCTGGGAGAAGACTATCTCTGTGGTGAGAGGAGAAGACTTCGTGGTTGCAGGACTATTTACATTGGTAACAATATTTGGTTACTGAAACTGTAAATTTACCATTGCTAACTGAAGAACTACTGTGTATGACCAGGACTGTATAAAGGACCAAGAGAAGCTGTATTTACCCTGTATATATGGACTTTATTGTAAATAATACTTTCAACACTACAACAGTGTCTGTTTGGTTTCATCTCTGGGCAGTTCACTTCACCATTAAGCCCCCTGGCGTAGTCTGGTAACGCAGCACCTCTGTCAGATGTGTTTTTGTACAGTGCCGGATGTACAGTGTCGGTATCACTGTTCTAAAAACAAAATGTGATTAAAGCCGGGTCTTCTAAGTAGTGGCTGCCCCACTCTGAAACTCCCTCCCTGAGGCCCCCACCAACACCTGAAAACCTGGCTTTTTACCAGGCCATGGCCTTGGCAGGACCGGGCCGCGGAGACATATCTCCCCCCCACACATATGCCCTGCACGCACACATGCATGCACTGCCCCCACCTGTGCATGAATGCCCCGCCCACCCATGCATGGACTCCACCCCCCAACCACTCTGCGGTTTGGAAAAGGTTGGGGACCACTGAAGTATTTGCTATTATCTTCTGTTTTCAATATCCACAGAGGCTTGGGACCAATCCTCAGCAGATATGGGGATCTTATTGTAGTTGTTTCTTTTAGTGTCTGTCTAAAGACATGCAGCTAAAAATTAACTTAAATGTTATTAATTCTCTTATTTCAGCTCTTCCATCCAGATCTGTCTCAGTGGATGAATCTAGGCCTGAACTTCTTTTTCGACTAGATGTGGGTGCTTTCTCAATTTCAGTGCTTCACATTGACCCGTTATCACCCCCTGAAACATCAGTAAATGTTAGTCCGCTGACGCCAATGACCCAGGATTTTTTTAGTCAAATAGAAAAAGTTGATCCAGCTCGTTTTCCAACAGAGGATTTTCACTCCCTCCGAGAAATATTTTCGAAAGCTTGTTCACACGACCACCTTAGGTACAGCTTCTCTTATTTGTCTCTAAATAAAGCATATTCATATGAACTCATAACTGTCCAGCCATGTTGTAAAATAATAATAATTTGTGTACAATTTTATATCTAATAAAGCAATAATGTTAGTGTTTGCCAGAGGCAGGAACCATGATTCCTAGAGGTCCCCCTTCCAGATTACTTTGTAAAAATGGTATATGCCTCTTTTGGATCTAATTCTCCTTTAAAGCTAATTCTCCTTTGAAGCAGATGCAGCTTGTTTAGGCAAAACAAAAATCCACTTTTAGTCTCTTCAGCTCTCACTACGAGGGAATGGTGTGCCATGTGCCTTATCCAGGGGTGGAAGAGTTCTTTTGTATTTTCAACCTTTCCTTTGGCAGAGAAGCCAAGGAACTAGCATTTCCCCCTCTTTTCACCTTTGGATCTGAAGTTGGCATTCATCTCATTGCAGTTGAACCTCACTCAGCCTGAAGTACGTGTATGCAGATGGAGTTGTTAGAGGGGATGTGAACAGGATGCTTACCTCTCCCCATAGTTATTAGTTTGTCCTTCTGTTGGCTTTCTTCTTCTACTACCAAGAGTACTAATACATTAATTTGTAAAGGGGAGTGTTGATGTGGTGATATGTCCTTTTGCTCTGGTAAAAGCAGTATCAAAAGTTATTTTGCAAATATGTAGGAAAACCAGGATATGTAGATGCCATCTGTTTACTCCCTGTGGGCATTAATATATCTTGGAGTCAGTTAACAAAAGATGCTAGTACAAAGTTACTTACATGTTCAGGTTGTGCACTTTTGATACCTCTGTTTCTCACTACAGATTTATAGGTACAGGCATCAAAGTATCCTATGAACAAAGACAAAGATCAGCTTCCCGTTGTTTGAGTACAGATTTATCTATCAGACAAATGGAACTTCTGGAATGCCTTTTTTCTACAGACTCTCGTTCTGAAATACCTCATTATACAGAGGTAAAAATCTGTTTATCTAATTAAATGCTGCCAATTGAAAATACAAAAACTTGTACCACTCTAGTAATGCCATATTCAGAATATTTCCTTAAAAGTGATTTTGGTGGGTTAATGTACATAGGAATGGTTATGAGATAACATGATTAGGTTTTTAGCTGTCTGCATGGAAAATTTTGCTTTCCACTTGACCATTTGACTCTGAACTGAAAAGCCATTTATAGTGTTAGACATGCAGTAAAGTGGCCATGATTGCACACATCAAAGGTTTATGTTAACAATTGCAGTGTATTCTTGCAAAAAAGTTGATCGTTTGTGGAATTTTGGGAAATCCCATATTTCGGTAATGAAGAAGCAATTGAGGGAGCCTTCCAGAGCAACAAGAATTTCCTTCCTCTTCTGAAAAATGATATATTTTCATGGACAGGAGATGCCAAACATACATTGTTTTTCTTGCTAATAGGAGGCGAGGGAAGTTCTTAATGGACAATGTTCACTTGTTTCTCCATCCTACCCAAGGCTGTCTTAGTCTGATGGCTGTATCAGGGCATAGTCAGAAGAGCTGTGGTTTTGTTGAACTAGTCTTTTTCTGACAGTTAAATTTTTCTGGGAACTGTGTTTTCTGATATTTAGATGCAATCAATGATTGTGGCAGGTTTTTTCCAGATGTGACATAATAATGGGGAGATTCCCAACAGTCCACTTGTTATATTGGCTTACTGCTTTATCAAAGAGCATCTCCGAGATAAAAACTTGAAGCAGCTGTCCTTATTGAACAGATTTTTTTTTTACAAAAATTCTGCTTAATATACACACTCTGATTTGCAACCTCTGACAGTATTCTTGCATTTCTCTTCCCCCCCCAAGCTGCTAATGTTTAACTCTGAAAAACAAGGAAACAAGTCTCACCCTCCCTCATGCCTTCATCTCCGTTACAAGCACTCGGATAACAAGGGGCCTCAGGTAAAGATGAACATACTGTTCCTTCAGATTTTTAAGGATAAATAACTATGTCTTTTATGCTAAGATTTGTGTAACTGTGTAGTCAGTAGTATAGTAAATAATGGCTAGAACTTGGGGACATCTCCAGATGGAACTGGTTATACCAGCAGAACTGTGAAGAGAATGATTTCCCTTCCTCACTATAGCCCTCTTCTCACATTCAGAGGGTAGGCACTCTTCCCCAAGCTGGTTTTCATGAACCACCCAGAGCAGTGAGTGAGAGGAGGAGAGTGGAGGAAAGGACCATAGTCATGGTGATGCAGTACTAGCTGTTTGTTGGAATTAGGCCAGTATTTTACATTTTGCTATTGAATTCTGGTGTCATTTTTGTGACAGGGTAGCCAAGGGAGACTGAGCTCTGTTCCCCAGAAAGCAGACTTGGATATCAAACTGAGCCCAGCCTTCTGTGAATTGGACATCAGCATTGTAGACAGACTAAATTCCCTGCTTCAGACTCAAAAATTAACCACGGTGGAGATGATGGCGTCACACATGTACACCTCATACAACAAACATATTAGCCTGGTAAGCAGAGAATAATGTTGCTTTATTTGCATTCTTGACACATTTTTGTCACTAGTAGAAAACCCTAAACACTTGGCATATTTTCAGAAATAATTTCTGCTTGCACAAAGGCTTTTGGGACAAAATTCAGTCTTCTGTTGAGTAATGTGTGCAGGAAACCATCTGCTTACAAGGTTGTTGTACTTGCTTGTAGGATATGAGGAGTAGGGGAATTGGCAGAAAGACAAGACAGTTGTAGCAGATTTGTGTTTTCTCAGTCCTTGGGAGGTAGAAATAATGGGGATTATTGAGGCACCAAAGAGCTGTATGTCAGATGAAGACCTCTTTCTAAAGCCACTTTCTTTTGCCAATCCCAGTGGCTTCTGCAATACTGTTGATGTAAGAAGTGAAAGCAGTAATAAATGCCATATTTGCCGGCGTATAAGATGAATTTTTTGGCCCCAAAAACATGCCTCCAAGTGGGGGAGGGTCGCCGGGTGCACTTCAGTTGGGCCAGAAAGGAGCCGTGCCGGCAGGGGAGGAAGGCAGGCGGTCAGTTCTGACGGAGGGAGGGAGGGAAGCAGAGCCGGCCATGCCTGAGCAGCCAGAGCCTGCTGCCGGACTGCCTGCCGCCCCGCCCCACTGAGCCAGCTGCCTGCTTGCCCGCCCACCGCCGGAGAGCTGCTTCCCCTCTTCTTCCTCCTCCTCCTCTGCTGCCGCCGCCCACCCGGCCACTTCCCCTCCTTCTCGCCCTCCTCGCAGCTGAGCCAGCTCGCCCGCGCACCCCTGGAGAGCTGCTTACTCTTCTCCTCCTCTGCTGCCGCTGCCCGCCCAGCTTCCCCTTCTCGCCTTCCTCGTCGCCGGCCATGAACTTCCAGGGCGGGCCCGGGCAGAGCCCTAGGCAGCTGGCGCTGCAGCAGAGCAGTCCACTCTATATTTTGAGTGGAAATGTTGGGGGGTCGTCTTATATCCCCAGTCGTCTTGTACACCGGCAAATATGGTAAGGCAGTTCTGTAAATGTGGGCAAAAGTTGCAATGAGGAGTTCCTAAATAAAATGCAAATTTGCCAGTGTTCAAAATAGCTGGCAGCATACTGTACTAATCATAGATTAGTTTGGTCAGCTAATTTGTATATGTTACAGTCAGAGACATGGGCAACTTTGTCAAGAAATTTAATACTCCTTTTAAGTACATTTGTTTTGGTTCATTGAATTTTTCTTAACCTCTGGAATTGTTTTAAAACTGTATATTCTTTTCCTACTGATTTAGCACAAGGCATTTGCTGAAGTTTTTCTAGATGATTCACGTACTCCTGCTAATTGTAAAGTATCAGTTAAAGTGACTGCACCAGCTTTAAAGCTTTCTGTTCGCTTTCCAATCCCTGACCTACGATCGGACCCAGAACGAGGACCGTGGTTTAAGAAATCCCTCCAGAAGGAAATTCTTCACTTAGAATTCACAGATGTAGAACTTAAAACTGAGTTTACAGGAGGGCCAACTCCAGAGCAAGTGGAATTGGAACTCACTTTTAAAGAGTTAACTGGTAAGATAGTTAGTGTACCTATTTTTTTGGTTTAGTTTATATAGCTGTAGGAATATGCAGATACAGTGCAGAGGTATTTCCATCTGTGTAGTATATGAGGTGGAGCATGCACCCAATAAATTAAATTGCCACTTCATAGTTCCTGTAATAAATCTTCAAATATCTGGCTCTCTTCAAGTGCACAGATTAGATCTGAATTAATTTCTTAGCTAAAGGCTACCTTTTTCATTATCTCCCATGTAAAAGAAATGGTTTTAAAGAGAAAGTGTTTGTGTCACTGGTGAGGGGAAAAAACTAATAAAATATTACCTTTAAAATAGTCAACATTCAGTCCATTGTTTAATATGTCTATGCAATTAATCACAAGTGACTACAGTGCAAACTTCTTTGATTTCATCACAGGATCATTTGAAGAAGGCAAAGAGGAATTGGCTGTGCGATTTTTCCAAGTTTCTAGTGATGTAGCTGGAGAGATGATTTCATCAGATAATTTTGACTGGCCACGGTAACTTAAAGTATTTGGTCTTCCACCTTCATCCTTAGAGCTTTGATCCATGGTCAGATATAGTCTGTGACATTCATTCTTTATATGAGTTTCAAGTGCTTATAATATTGTTTTACTGGAAAACCATATTGCTATAGCAGAATTAATTATAATCAGCATCTTGGCAGGAATAACTAAGCAGTATTATATATGGCTTTTAGAATGTGGTTTTCTATTTTGGTCAGTGATTATAGCTTGGACAGAAATCCTTGTGCTGTGAAGGTGATCTGTTGCAGACCCATCATTGCTGGTATTGAAAACATCTGTAACATGGTGTACATGGTGTACTTAGAATAGCAACTGAGCAGTGGCAGTGCTTTGTGAAATGGCAGGTAAAATAATAAAGCTAAAACAATTAGGAGATCTTATAAATCTGGTGTAAGCCTCTTAATAATTACTGTAGTGCAGATTTTGTGATTTTAATGTTTATATAATCATTGGTTATCAATTTATCTGTATGCTTCAATAGTAAAACAGTACTCAAAGCAGCTGAAGTAACATCAAAGCAAAGTATTTATTTATTTATTTACTTATTTATTGAATTTGAACCCAGCACCATCTGGCAACCAAGCCACTCTGGGTGGCTACAGAATATGAGCAATAATATTAAAACACGATAAAAAATAAATAAATTGATACATAGTCAAATAGGGTAAATTAAAACAGATGGCAATAAAGGTGGTAAAAAGGGCAATGGAGAGGATGACAAAAAGCATAATAAAAGGGAGGCCGAGATCTTTATGCTCTGGGAAAGCCTGGCAGAAGAGCCGAGTTTTCAATGCTCGTTTGAACCCATCCAGTGAGGGTGCCAAGCGAATCTCAGTGGGCAGGTTGTTCCATAAACGGGGCGAACACCGAGGAGGCCCGGTTTCTTGTTCTTTCCCTCCAGGCCTCCTTCAGGGTTAAGGTTCTCAACCACCCTGCCTGTGAAGAACGTTATTACTGACAGATCTGGCTGGGAGCAGGCCGTTGTGATAGGTACCAAGGTCCTAAACAGTTTCAGGCTTTGAATGTTATCATCATAACCTTGAAGTTGATGCGGAAATGAACCGGTAGCCAATGAAGGGCAGCCAGAGTAGGGGAGATGTGCTGGAATTTCTTTACCCCAGTTATTGATCTGGCTGCCGAATTTTGGACCAGCTGAAGTGTCCGTATCAGCTTCAAGGGTAGCCCCATGTAGAGAGCACTGCAATAGTCTATTCTTGAGATTACGTGTGCATAAATCAGCGTCATGAGTGCCCCGTGTCTAGATAGGGACGCAGCTGGGCAATCCTCCGAAGATGGAAATGGGCTGCCTGGACCACAGATGCCATCTTGGTTTCCACGGTGAGATCCGGATCCAGGCAGATGCCCAAGCTGTGAACCTAACTCTTCGTGAGAAGAGTCACTCCCCCAAAGGAGAGGGAGTTTCCCAACCCACTGAGACCAGGGCTGCCCACATGCAAGATTTCTGTCTTGTCCGGATTCAACCTCAATCCAGTTGCCCTCGTCCAGTCCATAACAGTCCCCAAGCAGTGTTCAAAGATTGGAACAGCATCCATTGCAGTTGGAAAAAGGAGAGGTAGAGCTGGGTGTCATCAGCATCCAATTGAGGAGCCACAGGGTGGAAGTCATCTCGACAGAATTAAATTTACAGAATTAAAGTTGAAAACAAAATAAAAAGACAGAAACATGGTGGCACCTTAAAGACTAATGTTTATATTTTTTAATGTAAGCTTTCATGAACAAATCCACTTCATCAAACATAAGAGAGTGAGATATAATGTGGCAAATATTTATACATGGCATCAAAGAATCAAATACAGATACTGTGGTTGGTTGGTAGAGGAACATAAATGTAAACAGATCTTTGCTCTTGAGTCATCCATTGTCTGGAGTAATTCACATGCTATTGCTAATGATTACAAAGATTATAAAGAAAAGCTTGTAGGGATAAAGTTAATCAACTACTATAAATAGCCCATCTAATTAACATTATGTTACTCTATCACTGTTATTTTATCATTGTTAATCACATTCTTTACACCAGTGGTTCTTAACCTTTGTTACTTGGATGCTTTTGAACTGCAACTCCCAGAAACCCCAGTCAGGACAGCTGGTGGTGAAGGCTTCTGGGAGCTGCAGTCCAAAACTCCTGAGTAACCCAAGGTTAAGAACCAGTGCTTTACACCACAAGCTTCTATGAAAGGCCTGTATCACAATGTTTAACACCACAGACTTTCTTACTAACAATCCCTGTATTTTTTATACTTTGATGCCATGTTTAAATATTTTCCATGTTCTATCTCCCTCTTATGTTTGATAAAATGGACTTGTCCACGAAAGCTCACATTAAAAAATATAAAAGTTAGTCTTTAAGATGCCATCACATTTTCGTCTATTTTAATTTATTATTTTTACCTATAATGCTTTCACAGACTAACATGGCAACCCATTCTACAACTACATACAGAATTAATTCCAACATTTTCCACCAGTTCTACAGTGGTTACATGTAGAGACAAGCGCTTTGTGGGCCTTACAGCTTTGTACGAAACTAACTGTGCAGCACCACTGCTGCTGTGCTGACCTTCTCCCCACTGCCCAGGCCGGCTGGGCCACTTACACATGTCTCTGGGGTCCTTCTGCTCTGGTGGCACACCAGTCTGGGTAGGAGCTCGCCCTGCCTATCCCCACCTCCTCAGGCAGCGAAACACTCCATCAAGTAAGTGGGACAGGGGATTCTCCCTGCACACCCAACAACTGGTAAGCTTCCTGAGGAGGTGGGGACAGGCAGTCCAAGCTCCAGCTTGGACTGGTGCACCATTGGAGCAGAAGGACCTTGGAGACACATGATGACAGGTAAGTGGCCCAGCTGGACTAAGCGGTGGGGTGATGGTCTATGTGGCAGCTGTGATGTCAGGCACAGAAAGTGCCCATCTCTAGTTGCATGTCTAGATTTAAATAGTTATATAAACAGAATGAAAATCTTACAAATATACAGTCACACAAAGGTCTAAATTAGTAGAAATAAGCAGAATGAAAAGAAATCCAAATAGATGCAAAAATACATTTTATCCAAAGGTAAGAATTTTGCCCCCTATCTCTAGGAAACTTCAGCAGAGCAACTATCGTTGTTTTGGTTGTTTTACTGAGCTAAATCTGTATTTACCACTGCCACCATCCCAGACTATAATTTTGGTTTACTAGTGCTGTCTTCCTCACTTTGATGTTTAGAATTCAGAAATGTATAGGACAGAGGAATTTGGCAACTCATGCTTGAAACATTTTAAGAAAAGTAACTGTATATGAAAGTAGTATTAAAATCTTTTGAACGCCTATGAAATGATTGTTACATGGCCTTTCACAAATTATTTTATTGTCATAAAATGTGTGTAACTATTTCTGGAATTTAGTCTCTGTTCTTTTTTTCTTTCTCTGAATGGTAGGATTGTGTTAAAAGTAAATCCACTTGCTGTGCACTCTATCCTGGAAAGGATAGCTCCAGAGGATGAAGAGGAAGCTGATGGTCATTTTCAAGAGGAAGAGGAAGGAGGATGTCATTCTCTGAAGGATGTGTGTGATCTTAGAAGACCAGAACCATCTCCATTTTCGTCCCGTAGGGTCATGTTTGAAAATGAAGAGGTGAACAGGAACATTCATACTTTGGCTTCATTCACATGTCACTTCAGGGCTTTGGGGTACATAGAGTATATAGTTGAAGTATATCCAATTTTGTAGTGGCCACAGGTTACATTGGATATGGCAGCCCTCCTGTATTAATAATACCCAGTGTGGTGTACTGGATAGAGTGATGGACTAAGACTCTGGAGGCCTAGGTTCAAATCCCCACTTGACCATGGAAACTTAATGGGGAACTGATCAAATCACTCCTTAAGAATCTCACTTACCTTGAAAGCCCTATTAGAATCATTATAAATCAGTTCCAACATAATGGCATGTAACTAATTAATCATAACTTTCTCAGATTAAAAATGTTCATTGTTTTCATCTTGCATGGAAGGGTTCTTTTCCTAGCATTTTGCACAATTCATTACTCATACCATCCTGTGCATACGGAAGATCTATTGCTTTCAGCAGGGCAGTCTCCAGCTCTCATAACTGGAAGTTGGGTGATTATGTAACACGTTTTGCCTGCATGGGAGGTTATGCTGCTTGTTCCCCTAAGGCAGTAATGCCGAATCTATGGCACGCGAAGCCCTTTCTTCTGGCATGCAAGTGAAACCTTTTGAAGTGGCTGTAGCTGGGATTCCCCCTTTCTCTTCCTGTTCTGGGTCCTTTAACTTCCTGTCTGTCCCCATGATTCCCCCTTTAACTGTCTGTCTGTCTGTCTCCATGATTCCCCCTTTAACTTCCTGTCCGTCCCCATGATTCCCCCTGAAACTGCCACTTTCTGTTCCGGTTCTGGTCTTCTGGGTGGCGCAGAAGCCACTGGTTTCTTCCCCACCCCCTCCTTTTGGGCACTCAAGCCGAAAAAGGGTTGCCTCCACTGCCCTAAAGGCAGCAAAACTCCTCTGCAGGCCAAGTGTATTACACAATTGTTTTGTGGTTCAGTCTTTATTAGTGAGCTGTTTATGTCAAGGATGGAAGCCTTGTCATTATCTAGCTGTTGTGAGACCACAATTCCCCAATAATGACTGTGTTGGCTGGGGCTGTTGAACATTAGAGACCAGCATGTAGAGAGCCACACATTCCCCACCATAGTTGAATGGTTTTCAGTATCATCACAACATATGATCGTAATTAATTTCTTCAAGGCAGATGATTCAACTTACTGAAAATGGTTAATGAACCTTTTGTGGCCATCAGCATAGTCTCAGGAATCATCCCTGCCTTTCTCCTTACCCAGAAAAAAATTAAGGCAGTTGAGGAGTTGGAAGGTTACAATATAGATCTGACAGTGCATCTTGGTAGGTCACAACTTATATAGGCCTGCCCTGGCCTGTGATTACTTGTAGTTTAAAAGTTCATGATTAATTTGTGATCGGGGGGAAAAATAGTCCCAAGGTCTGGATTCTCGGATCTGTTACTAAATTTGATGCACTCAATTCTTGCCAAATTTCAGTTTCAAAGTAAACTCAAGGTCTTCAGATACACCGTGTTCTGGGAACTGTTATTAGCTCAAATTTTCACATTGGTTGAGGGAGTCCAGTAAAGCCATTGCTATTACATATTTGGTAGATTGAAGCAGATTGAAGACTTGTTCTAATGCTAGAACATGTCTTCAATCTGGTTCAGTCTATCAAATATATAGGTTACAATACAAGTTGGAAGGTTATATGTAACCTACCAATTTGTATTGTAACCTTCCAGTTTGTAGAAGGTTCCTCTCATATTTTCTGTTGGTCCACTTGAAATATTGTTTCTTTTCTAGATGGTGATGCCAGGAGATGTAGTGGAGATGACAGAGTTTCAGGATAAAGCAATGAGCAACTCTCATTATGTACTGGAACTTACATTGCCAAATGTGTATTTAACATTACCAAATAAGAGTTTTTATGAGAAACTTTACAATAGGCAAGTATAAACACCAGCCTTTCGTTTGAATTCCTGGGATGGGGTAGGAGATTACTTTGCCCTGTTTCCCACTTTCCCACCTCCCACACCCATCCAAAGGATTGATTTGCTGATCTTCTGGAGCAGACTTTGGAGAGATGCCAGAAGGCAGAGAAGGAAGGAGGATCTGAGGCACAGAGTGTTCTGATCCACAAGTACAACACAGCTCACTGAATTGTAGAACACAAACCTATGTTTCTGATCAGTGGTTAAAGAGTACTAAATGTTAGCAATAGTGGAGGGAGCCATCGAAATAATTGTGGCTTTTTTATTCTTCACCTTGGCCCCAGAATAAGCTCCTCCCACCTCATACTGTAGTCGTGAGGTACAAAACTACTTTTTGAAACACTGGTGATTTCAAAAAGGACACTGTAAGGCTTGTTGTTCAAAGAAAACCTTTGAAATATTGCTGAAACATTCAGTGATCCATAAGTATCTTTGATATATTATGGTTAGGTGGAAAGACTCCACCAGATCCTGCATCTCTCTGCAAATGGTCTGGATTTAGCCCAGTAACTCTAAATGCAAACTGCATTTTTATGGCACACACTTGACCCTTCTTTCTGGTTATTATTTTTAAATCAGTGTTTTTTGTTAAAATGGATAATATATCTTTATCTTCACATTTTTTCTTCATAGGATCAATAATGATTTATTACTGTGGGAGCCCACAGCTCCATCTCCCGTGGAAACATTTGAAAATCTTTCATATGGTGTTGGCCTTTCTGTGGCCAGTCAGCTGATCAACACATTTAATAAGGATAGTTTTAATCAATTCAGATCCACCATTCACTATGGTAATGTACTTTAAAACATTCTCCATTAAGAAAAATAATCTAAATACTTTGGGATGTGAATATGTATGGTGGCAGTGAAACGGCTTAGTCAGTAAAAGGAAAACCTATACGTAAATGAATTACTTTCTCCCTGAAAGGGATTTTAAAAAAAATAAATAGCTAAATTCCATGTCTTTACATTTAAAACATGTTTCCTGCCTGCCTTCCTATGTTTGTGTCAGAATCACCACAGTGCATTTAATAGATATTTCAGATAATTTGCACCCTATAACAGGCAACATCAAGAGCATTTGGGACAGCCAGCATGAGCTCTTTCATAGTACAGAGTGGTCGCCCAGACCAGATGGGTGGGATATAAATCAAATAAATAAATAAATAAATACATGTTAAGTATAATGGCATAGGTGTGAATCTGCCTGTTCTTTTCTGTACTCACAAACAACTCTCATTTAAAAAGAACCACATTTTCTTAGGCTCATCTTGGTTCTGCCAGCTCCAATCTGTAACCTGTTAAGTGACTTCCATGTAACCCATTCCTCTGTATGACCAGGGGTAGACTTTCCTGATAGTTAATTCTTTCAAAATAATTATAGGCATGGGCATCATCTTAGAACTACAGAGCTGGAAGGGGCCCTGTGGATCATTGAATCCAGCCCTTGACAAGGAGGCACTATGGTGAATCAAATTCCTAAGCTCTGACTGCGCAGCCAGATACCTAAACCACTGAACTATCCAGCAGTCCTGGCATTTTCTGCTGTTTCTTCAAGAGTCACAGCTGTTCTGAAAAAACTTCCCTTGCTTTTAGGTTGGGGTGGTAGACAAATAGTGGAATGTGCATTTGATGTGGAAGTGTTTATATATTATTTAATATTGAGTCACTTTTGTAGATGATGAAAGTGGGTCTGAGGAAGAAACGCTGCAATATTATTCTACTGTTGATGCAAACTGCTGTTCACGGAGAAGGAAAAAGAATGAATCCCAAAACAGGAATACACAGAATTTCCTCTCGGTTCTTTTAAATGTTAACCATGGATTAGTATCGATATTCACAGATATCAAGGTGAGACTTCAAGTTTAGAAAAATCCAGCACAGGTTAAACTAGTGTCCTTGCGTTAGTGGAAGCTTCACTGTTTTAATATTAAGATATATGGTAACATTTTAGAATTCCCTTAATGAGGGTTTGTTTCAAATACAGTGTGAATTAAACAGGAATGTTCCCAGAAATAATACAGTGTGTATACATACTAGAACAAATATAATAATCTCGTTAAATGGACATAGTCCTTATATATCTTTCTGATTGTTTCTCCAGCAGGACGATGGCAACGTATTTGAAGACAAGCATGGAGAATTTTGGTTGGAGTTCATTAGTGGTTCATTATTCTGTGTTACAAAGTATGAAGGTTTTGAAGACAAGCATTATGTCTGTCTCCATTCTAGTAGTCTCAGCTTATACCATCAAGGTACAAAATGGTAGATACAAATTTATATGAAAAGGTGTGTAGTGGTGGAGTCAGAGAAAATGTGCATTTTTAAAGTCTTAAATACCTTGACAGACAAAGGACTGAATCTAAAGCTAATGTTAGGCATTCTTCTATCCATTTATTTTAGGGGGCTTAAGCATACCTAAACCTGTGTTGGATACGGTCCAGCATTTGGCAGAGCTGGTGGCCCTTACGAGTTGAATTGCTATCAGAAGCTGCTTGCTATTCTGGATTTATTTCTCAAATGAAAAGAATAAGTGATGCCATTGCTTGAGATAAGAACTTTAGTTCAACATTCTGTATTTTGGTTTTTCGGACTGTTTGGCCGTGTTATGGAGGTTTTTCTTCATAACGTTTCACCAGTTTCTGTGGCCAGCATCTTCAAAAGACAGAACTCTGTCTGTGTTTTCCATAGAGACTGGCAAAATGTTAGGAAGAAAAACCTCCAGAACATGGCCAAACAGCCCAAAAAACCTACAACAACCATCAGATCCCGGCCGTGAAAGCTTTTGAGAATACATTCTGCATTTAATTGTATGTTCCTGGTTACCTGTGGTAACCAGGAACATACATTAAAAGCTGGGCAACTACCAACTATCCCTAGTTATTTATCCCTCATCAATAGTTAAAATGTACTCCTTCTGAACCAAATTATAGTTGTCATGGCTAATAACTATTATTGAACATTTCTCCATGAATTTGAATAATAACTTTTCTTAGATCTTTAGGGTAGTAACTGTGATGTTATGGTGGGATTAATGAAATATTTTAATTTTATATAACATATCAGAGGTTATTGGAGCCTACTACATCTAGTACAACTTTTCAGTGTGCAGATTCAGTCATGTTATGGAAATTAGTCTGGATTGTCTTTGTATAACTATCGAAACATTGCAATTTCAAAAGCCAATAGTCAGTTAGTAAACACCACATACTAAACTAATTGGGATAGGTAAACATTGAATGGTTGTGATGGTTATGAAATATCCAAGAAGCCAGACATGGAGCTTATGTCAGTAGAAGGGAAACTGAATGACTTAGCTCAAACTTGACCTATGGATGGTTATTCGAGATTCTTCTGTAGCTGCAAAGCCATGCCTTGACCTTTTGGACATTAAGAAAATGGTGTTGAGTGTTTGGTGCTGAGGCATTTTTGTGGCCCTTCTCTTTCTCTAGAGGGCAGCAGCTAATAGGTAATACTTAAAACTTCCTAATATTTTTTCTGATTACTTAGTTGTATGTGGGGAAATGGCATGGTCATAATAGACATGCTCTGCAAGTTAAATGGATTTGAAATGGATTTTAGGACTCTCTCCTGATATTTTATAAGATGGGAATGTAAAGTTTATTTTGACCAGTTTATGATAAAATATTATGCTTTGTTTCTAAACTCTGAAGTTATTTTGAAAGACTAAGACTGTGGTCACACAAGAGAAATGCCCCCCTTCTTTCTCGCATCTTCTGCTTCCTATATAGTTACGCATTGTGTTCACATGGTGTATATCCTGTGATAGTGGTTCATGCATCTTTTAACCATTCTTCTTTTGGGGGGGTGTGTGAATTAGATTTGGTACATTCATCTACACTCCTCAAGCAGGACATACCCCCTTCCTTTTCTTGTGCCTTTCTCTGCCTCCCTTTTCCTTTATTTTATTTTTAATTATGTGGGTACATCGATGTGTTTGCAAAACATTATTGCTGGGCACGTACTGATCTGGGCCATTTTTTCCTATTTTTGTGATTGGTTACCATCTATGTAGGAGAACCCACAGTGCACTGCCGTCGTTTAGTCGTGTCCGACTCTTCATGACCCCATGGACCAGAGCACGCCAGGCCCTCCTATCTTCCACTGCCTCCCGGAGTTGGGTCAAATTCATGTTGGTTGCTTCACAGACACTGTCCAGCCATCTCATCCTCTGTCGTCCCCTTCTCCTCTTGCCGTCACACTTTCCTAATATCAAGGTCTTTTCCAAGGAGTCTTTTCTTCTCATGAGATGGCCAAAGTACTGGAGCCTCAGCTTCAGGATCTGTCCTTCCAGTGAACACTCAGGGTTGATTTCCTTTAGAATTGATAGGTTTGTTCTCCTTGAAGTCCAGGGGACTCTCAAGAGCCTCCTCCAGCACCACAATTCAAAAGCACTAATTCTTTGGCGGTCAGCTTTCTTTATGGTCCAGCTCTCACTTCCATACATCACGACAGGAAAAACCATAGCTTTGACTATGCGGACTTTTGTTGGCAAGGTGATGTCTCTGCTTTTTAAGATGCTGTCAAGGTTTGTCATTGCTTTCCTCCCAAGAAGCAGGCGTCTTTTAATTTCGTTACTGCTGTCTCCATCTGCAGTGATCATGGAGCCCAAGAAAGTAAAATCTGTCACTGCCTCCGTATCTTCCCCTTCTATTTCCCAGGAGGTGATGGGACCAGTGGCTATGATCTTAGTTTTTTTGATGTTGAGTTTCAGGCCGTTTTTTGCACTCCCCTCTTTCACCCTCATAACAAGGTTCTTTAGTTCCTACTCACTTTTTGCCACCAGAGCGGTGTCATCTGCATATCGGATGTTGTTGATATTTCTTCCGGCAATCTTAATTCCGGCTTGGGATTCCTCCAGTCCAGCCTTCCGCATGATGTATTCTGCATATAAGTTAAATAAGCCGGGGGACAATGTACAGCCTTGTCGTACTCCTTTCCCAGTTTTGAACCACTCAGTTGTTCCATATCCAGTTCTAACTGTTGCTTCCTGTCCCACGTATAGGTTTCTCAGGAGATAGATAAGGTGGTCAGGCACTCCCATTTCTTTAAGGACTTGCCATAGTTTGCTGTGGTCCACACAGTCATAGTCAATGAAGCAGAAGTAGATGTTTTTCTGGAACTCTCTGGCTTTCTCCATAATCCAGCGCATGTTAGCAATTTGTTCTCTAGTTCCTCTGCCCCTTCGGAATCCATCTTGTACTTCTGGGAGTTCTCGGTCCACATACTCCTGAAGCCTACCTTGTAGGATTTTGAGCATAACCTTGCTAGCGTGTGAAATGAGTGCAATTGTACGGTAGTTGGAGCATTCTTTGGCACTGCCCTTCTTTGGGATTGGGATGTAGACTGATATTTTCCAATCCTCTGGCCACCGTTGAGTTTTCCAAACTTGCTGGCATATTGAATGTAGCACCTTAACAGCATCATCTTTTAAGATTTTAAATAGTTCAACTGGAATGTCATAACCTCCATTGGCCTTGTTGTTAGCCAGGCTTTCTAAGCCCCACTTGACTTCACTCTCCAGGATGTCTGGCTCAAGGTGAGCAACTACATTGTCTGGGTTGTCCAGGATATCCAAATCTTTCTGATATAATTCCTCTGTGTATTCTTGCCACCTCTTCTTGATGTCTTCTGCTTCTGTGAGGTTCCTCCCATTTTTGTCCTTTATCATGTCCAACTTTGTGTGAAATGTTCCTCTAATATCTCCGATTTTCCTGAACAGATCTCTGGTTTTTCCTTTTCTGTTATTTTCCTCTATTTCTTTGCATTGTTCATTTAAGAAGGCCCTCTTGTCTCTCCTTGCTATTCTTTGTAAGTCTGCATTCAGTTTTCTGTAACTTTCCCTATCTCCCTTGCATTTTGTTTCCCTTCTCCTCTCTGCTATTTCTAAGGCCTCATTGGACAGCCACTTTGCTTTCTTGCCTTTCCTTTTCTTCGGGATGGTTTTTGTTGCTGCCTCCTGCGTAATGTTATGAGCCTCTATCCAAAGTTCTTCAGGCACTCTGCCCACCAAATCGAGTTCCTTAAATCTGTTCTTTACTTCCACTGTGTATTCATAAGGGATTTGGTTTAGATTATACCTGAGTAGTCCAGTGGTTTTTCCTACTCTCTTCAGTTTAAGCTTTTGCTATGAGAAGCTGATGATCAGAGCCACAATCAGTTCCAGGTCTTGTTTTTGCTGACTATATAGAGCTTCTCCATCTTTGGCTGCAGAGAATATAAGCAATCTGATTTCGGTATTGCCCATCTGGTATTTCCATGTATAGAGTCGCCTCTTGTGTTGTTAGAAAAGAGTGTTTGTGATGACCAGTTTGTTCTCTTGACAAAACTCTATTAGCCTTTGCCCTGCTTCATTTTGAACTCCCAAGCCAAACTTACCTGTTGTTCCTTTTATCTCTTGACTCCTGACTTTAGCATTCCAATCCCCTAGAATGAGAAGAACATCTTTCTTTGGTGTCAGTTCTAGAAGGTGTTGTAAGTCTTCATAAAATTGTTCAATTTCAGTCTCCTCAGCAATGGTGGTTGGTACATAAACTTGGATTATTGTGATGTTGAAAGGTCTGCCTTGGATTCGTATTGACATCATTCTATCATTTTTGAGATTGCATCCCATTACAGCTTTTCCCACTCTTTTGTTGACTATGAGGGCTACTCCATTCCTTCTACGGGATTCTTGCCCACAATAGTAGATATGATAATCATCTGAGCTGAATTCGCCCATTCCTGTCCATTTTAGTTCACTGATGCCCAGGATGTCAATGTTTATTCTTCCAATCTCCTGTTTGACCACCTCCAGCTTCCTAAGGTTCATAGATCTTACATTCCAGGTTCCTAAGCAGTACAGTGGTGCCCCGCATAGCGAGGTTAATCCGTTCCGGATTAACCTTCGCTATGCGAAAACATCGCTGTATGGGGCAGGAAAAGCCTATTGGAACGCATTAAACTTAGTTTAATGCGTTCCAATAGGCGCCAAAACTTACCCCTCCAGCGATGTTTTCGCTGGTCCGGCGGCCATTTTAATGGCCGCGGATGACCCGAAATGGCCCCCCGCAGCGTTTTCGCGACCTCGGTAAGCAAGGGGAGGGCGCGAAAACACTGACGGGGCCATTTCGGGTCATCCGGTGGCCATTTTGGAGCCGCCGATCAGCTGTTCGGCGGCTCCAAAATGGCCGCCGGACGCCCCAATCATCACAAAGCGAGTGCAGCGATTGGGGCAGCTCCGTATAGCGATCCCCAAAAAGGGATCGCTATACGGATTCTTCGTTATACAGTGCGCTCGTTAAGCGAGGCACCACTGTATTTTTCTTTGCAGCATTGGACTTTCCTTTCACTTCCAGGCACGTTCACAGCTGAGCATCCTTTCGGCTTTGGCCCAAGCACTTCATTAGCTCTGGAGCTACTTGTACTTGTCCTCCGCTCTTCCTCAGTAGCATGTTGGATGCCTTTCGACCTGAGGGGCCCATCTTCCAGCGTCATATCTTTTAGCCTTTTGTTTCTGATCATGGGGCGTTCTTGGCAAAGATACTGGAGTGGCATTGCCATTTCCTACTCCAGGTGGATTGCGTTTAGTCGGAACTCTCCACTATGTCCTGTCCGTCTTGGGTGTCCTGCACGGCATAGCCCATAGCTTCTCTGAGTTACTCAAGCCCCTTTGCCACGACAAGGCAGCAATCCATGAAGGGGACAGTGCACTGCAGTGGTGGTCAAAAGACAGTAGGAGGACAATATCAACACACTGACTTTCCCATTGAAAATTAATTTTAAAAAAATTAAGGGAGTCAACTGACAGTGGGTGAGGGATGTGGGACCACACACCAGATGCATAGGAAATGAATTGGTTTTGGAATACACTCTCAATGGCATATTGGTTGTACTGTGTGATGAAAAATGGAACAAATATAGTAGTAGCTGCCCAGTGGGCTGGATTTGATATGGAAATAAAACAGAGGATTTTAGGATTCCCTCCTGATATTTTATAGAGAGGAGAAGAAAATCCATAGTGGCCTTGCATCGATAATAGCCTTGTGTCATCTTTACCAAAAAAAAAAAAAAAAGGTCAACATTCATGAGAAGTAACTTGGAAACATTTTGCTAGTGTGACTACAGGCTAACTCTAAATTGCTTTTCCTTTAGGTGTCGTGGAAGGAGTTTTGTCTCCCTCTGAAATAAGGCTACCAAGTGCAACACATCCTCATTGGTTAGAACCTACAATTTTTTTTTCGGAAGAAGAAGGTCTCAGTAAGGCATCCTCAGACGGTGTGGGAGTGGATTGTTTAAGCATGTTGTCAGTTGCAGTTAAGATACAATCAAACAAGTCAGAGACCAATACAAAGGTTGGTAATTTCCTTCTGTAAAAAAGCATGTCTCTGATTTTGTTGTTGTTGTTACCCTTATGAAAGTTTCTCCCAAGCTCTTAAGATATGTGTTTTAATATTTATATTCAGTCTCGGGTTTTTTTTGTGTTGAAATTTGATTCTGTGTGACAAAATTATTTCAGAACCCAGACTGAACTGCATTAGAGTAATCAGTTTTCTTCAAGAGTACCAGGGGTTGAGACAGCCACCACCTTTTCCAAAACTTCAGATTGGACCATAGTTGTCTGATCTCCCCAAATACAGTATAAGAAAAGATTTGCAAGAAGAGATGCGTGTCCAGAGTTTTTCTTAAAGACCTTCAGACAAGAGGCCTGATGACATCCCACTGGAAGCTCATTTCAGAGGCACAGGACCACTGTTGAAAAGGCCTTCTCTCTTGCATTCACTAACTTAAACACCCTTGATGGCAAGCAGTAAGAAGGGCCTCTGTTAATGACCTCAGGCTCATATGAGGGAAGGCTGCCATTTAAAGAACACTTGCCCAGACCTTTTGAGAGAATCTTCCTGAGCCTAACACTCCCCAGATGGATTTGAATTTAGTCTCCTGTATTCCTCACCATTGATTATGCTGAATGATTCCATGGGCATTGTATTCCAAAACGTCTGGAGGGTTTAAAACTAGCTCTTTATATTGCCGGATTTTACTTACAAAATGTGTTGAAAATTGAATGTTTTATAAAGTGTTTCTTTGAAACCTAAAATATGATATGCAAACTATCATGATGGTGTTGAGACACTGTTGTTATTATTAGTGACAAAATGGAAATATTTGCTTTAAAGCCACCAGAAACTTACAATTGCCACAAATTTGGACCAAGTTAAACCTGGGTCCTTACCTAGGTTTTTATGGCCCAGTCGGTATGGGGTTGTTCTAATTTGTTGGGTTGTGAATTTCTGTATAGGACCCCAAGTATCTACAGGATCGGTATCCACTAATTTACTTATCCATGGTCTGAAAATATCAAAAGAAAAAAACCCAAAATATGTGTTTCTAATGCTGAGGTCAACAGAACTGTCCACTAGAGGGTTCCAGAGAACATGTTATGTGTAGCGGTCACTGCTATTATAATGTTCACTATAATCTACACTTTTCAACATCTGAGGGGAGACTTGGAATTAGTCACCTGCGGATATGGGGTCCTAATATATGTGCATATTTTATAACTTGTTGAATTCTTTGAACTTTATATAATTGTGTAATTGTTATATTCCACCATCAGAGCTCTCAGTATAAGGTAGAATAAAAACATTTTAGTGAATAAGTTTGGCAATTTGAACTATTTGATTAGATAGGTTTGCTTGGTTTTACAGGAATTTTTAGTTGCTGTTGGCCTGAGAGGAGCCACACTGCAGCACCGAGTACTTCCTTCAGGTTTAAGCTGGCATGAACAGGTATGTTAATTTGCCAGAAGTTTTCACTTTTTGCCACTCTTTAAAATATTAAATGCAGATGCTGAGTGCTGACATAATTCTCGCTAAACTGGGCTCACTAAGAAATAAAAAAGAGGAAGCTTGAGAGTTGCAGTAATAAGCAAGTAAATAAATTTAAAGCCCCATGAACATCTAAAAAAAAGGATGGGAATGGTTTTGAGGAAACATTTGTAAATGTAACAGAATAAGTGATTTCTACTTATAAAAGATATCTCTGGATCCCATGTAAGATACATGTTGTCCTGTAAGTTGAAAGTTAGAATTAGCCACAGATGAGACTCTTGCCTTCTTTGACTCCATTCTGTATACCTAGAAAAATCATCCTATTCATTGACTCAAATAATACCATTATAACAATATTTTAAAAATTACCTGTTTTCCTTTTCTTTTATACATACAGTATATTATGAGGTGTGTGAATGATTTATTGTTGGTATTACTTTACTATGTTGGAAATACAGTAGGCTATTTTTATACTCTTATAATTGTAGATTTTGTATTTTTTGAACATTTCTGATGAGCCTGTCTTGGGATATAATCCTCCAGCTTCTATCACAACATTCCATGTCCATCTCTGGAGTTGTGCTCTGAATTATAGGTAAGTTAAATGAAGTGTGAAAATCAACCAGTTGTAGCAACTCTTATCTTAAACCTAATGCTTTCTGGTTCTTTAAGTGTATGTTTCATGACTTCAAATTCTAAGTCATATTCTTACCAATGTATTGAAATTAATATTTTGCTATATATTTTGTTTTGTTTCTTTCTTTGGGGCAGGCCTCTTTTTTTGCCAACTAGAGCACTTCTTACTGTTGAAACATTTAGCATCTCAAGTAGCGTGGCTCTGGATAAATCATCTTCTACTCTCAGGTAAATATTTAAGCGTTTAATGAAACAAATGTGTTTCACTTAATCCTTATTTCTTTCACCATTTGTGAATGTGTTGCAAAACTAGATAAAATAATGATCATATCCTGTCAAGTCAATTCTGATTTATGGCGATTCTTTTCAGGGTTTTCAGGTAGAGAATAATCAAAGGTGGTTTGCCCTTCTCTCATTCTGGGCGCTGTGCAGCTTGCCCAAGGCTACACAGGCTGGCTCTACTCACAGGAGGCACAGTGGGGAATCAAACTCCCAACCTCTGGCTCTGTAGTCAGATACCTAAACCACTGCTATCTAGCCAGCTGCCAAACTAGATATGTGGGTGAAATTCTGACTTCTAATGGAATTTTTTATCTGTTTAATTTATGTGTAAATTACTTCAAAGTTAAAATGCACCATAAATGTCCACGGTGCTAATGTGTGTTGACTTGCTTGTGCAGCAGTAATTTGGAAGACATATAGAGTGTAAAAGAAAATGGCTCACACTGCTGTTTTTTAAAATTTTAATTTATTTCAGCTATTATTCAAGGATTTGAGTACTATATTTATAACAGTTGGCACATGTACAACTTTGATTTTGTCTTTTTCTCTTGGAACATTTTTTCTTGATGAACGTCCAGAGACTTTTTGAACTTCACACTTGTAAAAAGCAGTTTCTGTGGTGGGGAGGGAAATGTTAGCACAAGAATTATGCAGAGAAGGCATGGAGAAAGCAGACAACATTTTAAAAATATTTGTGTTGTTACTTTTTCTGCTATGTATTTCATGAACAAGTTGTGCTAGAAATGACGTGAATACTTTCTTTGGGCAACATTTTCTTTATCAGTGCCATTTGGTTGTTGCAATAGAGAATTGTGGGAAGAAGGTGGTTCCAAAGCAACTGAAATTTTACATTGTTATATGAAAAATGTTATTGTGTTTTTTGTTACTTAAAGGATAGTAATTTTTAAGATAAATCCTCCTTACAAATTGTTTTGAGTAAGTTGAACAATCACTTAACTTTCATATGCCTATCACGAAGCTCTGGGGATGCATAGCATTCTTTTTTCTTTGTCCTAAGCCTTTAAAGGAAATTTATGCCAAAAGAATCCAGAGCACTTGCTTCTTTCCATTATTTGTGTTTCAAAAGAGGCGTATAGGCAAATCATGCGTTCAGTGTGGGAAAGTGAACTCTGCAAATCTCACCAATAGTAACCAAATTCAAAACTGCCCTCATTGATAGAATCACTAGTGCAAAGTTATGGGTGTGGGGGAAAGTTTAGAGAAGGATAATTAGATTTGTAGTCTCTGTTCCTCTCATTTTTGTACTCAACACACAATCCTCCTCTCCTTTTTTTGCTGTAGAATAATTTTGGATGAGGCTGCTTTGCATTTGTCCGACAAATGTAACACTCTTGCAGTCAACCTCCAAAGAGGTGAGTGTGTTCTAATACTTACCAACTGTACATTAGTCTCTATAGTGATCGTGATTCCATTGTTATAATAGATTCAGAAGGTATTCCTATCAAGGATGGGGACTTTCAGATGTTGTTAGATTGTAATTACCCTTAGCCCTCATCATTAGCTATGTTGGTTAGGGGAGATGAGAGCTGTTATCCTAGTACGTTGAAGGGCCGCTATTCACTCTTTTTCATTTATTGGTAAATGTTCATAAAGTTGACCACAGAACTAAAAATCTTGTGAGAATGATTGAATTATACCAAGTGACTGTGTTATGGATGACTATTGTTATTATTTACCCTGTTTTCCCCAAAATAAGGCCTAACCTGAAAATAAGCAACCAGAAGAAGATGACATGACTGTAAAATAAAACATCCCCTGAAAATAAGCCCTAATGTGTTTTTTGGAGCAAAAATTAATCTAAGACCCTGTCTTATTTTTGGGGGGAAAACGGTACTTATCACTAGTCTGTATATTGTGCATGTTATTTATTTCTGATCTCAGTGTTTACACACTGAATTACGTGTGTATGTGCATGCGCTCAGCATGTGAACATTTCATTTTGAGCAACACATGCTCTAATAAATCTATGGTACTTTAGATGCCACAAGTTTTGTTTTAATTGGGATGGCTGTGTTGGTTTTTTTGTTACTTGCTTCATTTTCGTAAATTGGACAGCATTTAATTCTCAATCCTAAAATAATTAACATAATAATTTAACATCATAGGTATGGCTGATGTTTATGTAGAATTCAGGGGAATGGAGAGATTACTTTAAAGCTGAGAGAACATTTTTATGGCAGGGTAAAACGGTTTAGGAATAAAGAAACTGAACTTTGCAAACAAACTGCAGCAGAGCACAGAGTGCTACTCCTGTCCTCTGAAGATGCCGGCCAGAGAGACTGGCGAAACGTTAGGAAGAACAGCCTTCAGAACATGGCCAAAGAGCCCGAAAAACCCACAACAACCAAACTGAACTTCATTTGAAACTTTGTGTTTCTGAAATAATATAATCTTAGAACTTCAGAGTTGGAAGGGACTCTGTGGATCATCGAGTCCAGCCCTTGTCAAAGAAGCACATAGAGAATTGAATTCTCAACCTCTGACTTCACAGCCAGATATGTAAACCACAGCGCTATCCAGCTGAGCAGGTGGAAGCCAGATACATAAATCACTGAGCTATTTGGATAAGCAGGTGGAAGTCTAGTCTAGTAGAGCAGGTTGAGCAAATAGAAGTCTACTAACACAACAGGAGATTTTTCCATCTCTACTCTGAAACCCTTTGAAAATCTGCTCTAGGTGGTTTCACGGTCTTCTAGAGCAGAATTCCTCAACCTTTTCTGGTCTGTGGAAAAAGTCCACTCTTGCACGGCACACGTGTGCCCACACGGGCGGTGCACCGCCATTTGCGCATGTAGGCGAGTGCCCGTGCACCAGGAACAATTCTGTTCATGGGAAACTTCATTGAATTTCATATATTTGCTTTTAAAAAAGATAAACAACAATTAAGGAGATACATGTTTAATATGTATGCTCCCAAACACCCTCCCCACTTCCAAGCTTGTCCTGCTCCCTGGTTCACTGGGGAGCTTTGAGCTATGAAGTTAGCCAGGAGATGGCTAGAGAACAGGTGGAGGAAGGATTAGTCAGAACAAACTAGGGTTGCAGTTAAGACCGTAACCAGGAGGTGTACAGTGCCTTAAAATTGGTGAAAAAGTCTTTACAGTAGTACCTTGGTTTGCAAACACCTCAGTTTACGTAATTTTTGGTTTACGAACTGAAATCCATAAGAAATAAAGCCCCGGTTTACGTTGTTTTCTTTTTCTGCACTATGAAAGGGTTTTCCCAGGGCGCATTGTGCCTATAGCGCCACCCCTTTCGTAGCGCAATTGGCATTTCGATTTGCAAAATTTCCATACTACGTAACATCGTGTAGAACAGATCCATTTCGCAAACCGAGGTACTACTGTAGTACAATCATTGGTGAGGCTGTGATCTAACAAGCGGAACTTCTAGGTGGTCCCCCACCTCACCAGTTCTGGTCAGCAATGGTCTCATCCTGGTGAGTTAACCCAGTGATCAGTTTGCAGCCTTTTAAAATCTAAAATCGAGGCCTAGCAATCTGATCTTGACTCTGCTGGCAGTTTGGTTGACTGGGTGGGGACCACTGCTGAATCCTTTCTCTCCATTTGGCCCAATTTGGCCCTGTAACAGTGGAGGAAGTTTCCGGGGTGCTGACTACTACTTCTTTGCTTGAGCCTTGTGCAGTTTAGCTTTCCCCAGTGCTATTTGCCCAATCCACCAGAGCTTCCCAGACCAAATTCCTCTGGGTAGCCACTCCAGGGGAGGTCTAGCAGTCCTCCACAAGAGATTGGGCCTTCTTTGCAGTGGCTCCAGTGTTATAGAACCATCTCCCAGTGGAGCTACACTTGGTGCCCTCTCTGCTAACATTCAGAAGACAACTTAAAATTTGGTATTCAGGGAGGCTTTGATTTTGATGTTTTGCTGCCATCATTTAGATAATTGTTCTTGGTGTTATTTGCTTTTATCTATTAATATCTTCTCTTTTGTTAAATTATTATTTAGTTCTGTGTGTTGAAACAATTGTTGTAAACTGCCCAGAGTAGTACTTAGCACTTAGGTTAGGTTAGATTAGATTAGATTAGGCATCCTTCAGTCTCAAGAGACTATGGTAACGTGCTCTGCATGGAGGACTTGGAACAGTGTCTAATGTGCCTGAGAAGACCAATTCAAGAGTGACAATCCCTTCCGCACTGAAGACGAATACAGTCTTAGCACTAATGGGGCAGTATATAAATAAATAAAATAAAAATATAAATTTTCTTTTATTTAGATTACGTTCAAGTTATGGACATGGGACTCCTTGAACTGACTATAAAGGCAGTGAAACCTGGATCCGATGAAGAGAGAGTAAGGATTTAACCTAAAATAAAATATAAAAACAACATGATGTGTAGTTAACATCTTCATTTTTAAAAAAGCATGATAAAATGAGTCCATGTGTTTGAGCATACTCAGGGACAATGGCATTGAAATTAATGGGATTGATTTAAAAATAAATGAGTATAGGATCAGGCTGAAATTTCACTGCAGGAGGGCTGCTATTGATTTGAATTCTCCAACCCAAATAGTCTTTTTTTGAAAGCATGATTTTTGTTCTTTGATCATACACTTAATCTAGTCCTGGCCTTGTGTTGGAGTCAATCTTATCTTCTGTTTCATAGAGTAAGCCACGCTTTGAACTACATTGTTCCAGTGACGTGATCCACATTAGAACCTGCTCTGACTCCTGTGCTGCCCTTATGAATCTTATCCAGTATATTGCAAGTTATGGTGATTTGAATCCACCTGCTAAGATGGAGGCTACCTCTGGAGTGACCAAACAAAATGCTACGGTATGAAAATGCATCTCTGCCACTTCCTTTTCCAGATATCTTTACTTTTGAATTCTGTAATTCTATACAAAAGAATGAAAAGGACTTTATGGAGAACAATTTTAAGAGTATCAAGCAAAAGAAAAGAAAAATAAATAATAAAAAAATAGAAAAAAAAGTGTGGCACCTTAAAGACTAATTGTTGTATTTTAATGTGACAAGATCACTTCCTCAGACATTTTTAAGAGTGACGGAAATAGCCCTATTGCTATTACCCCCATTCCCTGTCTTGTACTTCTTTCTCCTTCTTGTATCAAAATACTTAGTTTATTGAATATGTAATGCTTTTGGAACTGACAGATTTTTGTGCACTGGCAATATATGTTTTGCTGAATACTTAATATAACATTTTTACAAAGCCTAGTGTCCTGTTAGAGATGTCTGCATATACAAATAACGTAGTACAGTATTTGGCTATGTGTCTTGGATTTGACCCCTTGCCAAATCGCATGGCTGCTTGAACAATGTTAGCTTACACACGTAAATATCCCAGCAGGATGCTGGCCAATAAATATCTTTAGAGCTGCCACCTGATCCTTGCTCATTTCTTTATCTTAAGCAATTCATGTTCTTGATTATTTCAGATGTAATCATTTTGCCAGAATAAAGCAAGCAGTCAGCACTGGTGTTACAGATATTGGATGGGGATGGGGCTAACAACTTTAAGTTTACACTTACTTGCTTAGTTTGAAAATAAGTAACTAAATGCCACGATTCAGTTAGTTGACACCATCAGCTGAGATCATAGGTTGACCTGCTGCATGGGGCAAGTATACCTAATGTCTTTGCTTGTGCTTTGGTTCAGTTATTCATTATGAACAGGTTTTACTAAGTCTCCTTTGTAAAGATTGGAAACATCTGGACCCAACGCTTACCATGGAAACACAGGTGGCGTCGGTAGTCCGTACCGCCTTTTACCATCTTTGGCGGATTGCCCGGCTGCGGCCCTATCTCGACACGGGGGCACTCACTACCTTGGTGCATGCGCTCGTAATCTCAAGATTAGACCACTGTAACGCGCTCTACGTGGGGCTGCCTTTGAGGCTGATGCGGAAACTTCAGGTGGTGCAGAATGCTGCGGCCAGACTCCTTACCGGAGTGAGAAAATACCAACACATTTCTCCAGCGCTGGCCGCATTGCATTGGCTGCCCATCCGTTTCCGCATCGACTTCAAAGTTTTAATGCTTACTTATAAGGCCCTAAACGGCTTAGGACCTCGATACTTGGCGGAACGCCTGCTCCCACCTAGGTCTACCCGGTTCACCCGCGCGAGTCTGGAGGTGAGGCTGAGGGGCCTGACGCCGAGAGAGGCCCGGAAGGAGAAGACACGAAACCGGGCCTTCTCGGCGGTGGCTCCTCGCCTCTGGAACAACCTTCCTCCAGAGATTCGCGCGGCTCCTACGCTGGGTGTTTTTAAAACTCAATTAAAAACATGGTTATACATCCAGGCCTTCCCTCCAATCAATTCCTGATCCCTTTTCTAATTTTCCTTATATTCCTTTTTGTCTGTTGTGATTGTAATTATTACTTATGTTTATGCACATGTTTTTTAATTGTATTTTATCCTTACTATATGTTGGAAGCCGCCTAGAGTGGACTTATAGTCCAGATAGGCGGGATATAAATTCAATAAATAAATAAATAAATAAATAAATAAATATGTGTATATCATATTTTAAGTTTCGCATTCTAAGTTTCACAGCCACAAGGGTTTCTTAGAGACAGTGCTACAATTTCTTTGCATGTTTGAATCCATGTAATTTTTGCCTTTTAGGCAGATGTTTCTAGTCGGCCGTCTTCCCAAGGGCCAGTTCTTGCTGAAGCTGACCAACAGATTTTACGGGACTTAATGAGTGATGCTATGGAAGAAATTGAAACTCAGCAACTGAATTCCCCCACTAAACCACAAGTTAATGGTAGGTCTTTTCAGATTTCTCCTATTTTAAAACAGTTTAAACTTTGAAACCTAAATGCAAAACTTCACATGATTGTTCCACCATGATACATGTAGTATATAGCATGTTTAATCTAGATTTCTACTAGTATTTAAGAAAAATCTTGACATCTTGTGTAAGTATTGTTCAGAATAATAGATCTATCATTTATTCCTTATACCTGCCTTTTCCAGCTTTGATGCCCTCCAGATATTTTGAAGTATATCTCCCTTATCGTTACTTCTATTGGACCATTGACAGTCCTGGCTGGGGCTTGTGGAAGTTTGAATCTGGAGGGCACCACACTGGAGAATAATTTACTTTATGCAATAAACAGATCAAATGCCTCACAGCAAAATCAAGTTATTATTCCATGTTGGAAGCCTAGCAGAGATGGAATGAAATAGTTCAGTTTAGAAAGGGAGTTGCAGATCTTCGGCTTATTGGTTGAGAAGGTAAGGTAAAGGTTCCCCTTGACATTTAGTCCAGTCGTGTCCGACTCTAGGGCTCATCCTCGTTTCCAAGCCATAGAGCCAGCATTTTGTCCGAAGACCATTTCCATGGTCACGTGGCCAGTGCGACTAGACACGGAACGCTGTTACCTTCCTACCAAAGTGGTACCTATTTATCTACTCCATTTACATGCTTTCAAACTGCTAGGTTGGCAGGAACTGGTTGAGAAAGCCTTCTCCGAATGAACTGCTGTTTGCATGTGGGTGGAACATGAAGGAAAACTTCTCTGAATGGATGGAACAGGCACATATTGTAAAGGGCAGTTCTCAAAGTACATTATTTGGTCATTTATTTTAGATCGATATATCATATTTATCTCCCAGGAGATGCTGTGGAAATGTATTAAATCAATAGACAAAGGCAAAGACAAAGTACATCTGAAATGGGATTTCTGCTTGCAGAATTGAGTGTGGCATTGTTGGATATTTTGTGAAATTAGAATCCCTTCAAAAAACCTTGCCAGCATTTGGTTTACTTCAAACAGTGTTATGGATAGATTTCCTTTAGCACAGCTAGAACAAAAGCTTTTGTTCCTCAGTTACATTTCCTTATAAAGAAGCTTGACATTTTACTCTTTATATTTATGGAACAGGAATACTCAGACAATAGCACCATTTCATCTCCATTCTCTGCAGCTCTATACTTGTATGTGTAGGATCCCCCCAAGCCCTCTGGAACAGATTCAGATGAGGCTGCAAGGCAGACAGAATGTCCCTTCTTTTCATTACAATGGTGGATTGTAGTTCTCTGAGAAGAACTTAGTCATCTCCCTAAAATATGTAGTATCTACACATTGGGTTTACTTACCAGTTTTCAGTCAGTCTCTTAGGTGTTGTCTGGACAGTATGTAGAGACATGTGCTAACATTGCTATAATGAACTTAATTTTTCCCAGGCTTGTGCGTTCCTCCTTCTCTGGTACAGCTATGAGAGAAGTTCATAACTTGAACAATAAATACAGTTGAACATATTTGAACCAGGGAAAACAAGCTCATCTTTTCTATTGTTGAAACAGATCAGAACTGCAAACCATAGCTTACATTGATGGTTTATTTCAGCTAACTATAATAAAGGTTAACCATAGTTTTCAAGTCATGCTTAACTGTGCCTATTCTAAAACTAAAGTGGAAGCTTTTGTTCAACTTGGCACACATATTAGAGAACTGTGATTTAATATTCACATCAAAATGCAGCCAGTATCTAGTAGCAGATTTTAGGCTTCGTGAAAAACATTTCTATAGACATACTTTGTTTCTCTTCTACCAGGAGTTTTGGATGAAAAGATTCAAATACCAGCACCGTCATGTTCTGACCTTTTCCTCTTTCCTGATGAAAGTGGCAATCTCTCTCAAGAGCCTAGCCCTACTTACACTTCATTCACTCCCAATATAATCAATGAAGCTGTAGATGTGCCTTCTGAAAACGATGACTTCTGCATTCTTTTTGCACCAAAAGCTGCTGTCTCAGTAAGAAATTTTAATTTTATGTAGATATTGTAGTAGTTTGAAACTTACAAAACTTAAAACAGTTTTGTAATAAGAACTAATCTCATGGTACAGACTTAAGAATGTCACATGACTGCACTTTCTCCTGCAGACCACATGGCCCATATCCAGAGCAGATTCTGAGGGCTGCAGGGAGGTGGAGAATCACCCTCTGTTCTGCTCTCATAACCCATTCTAGCAGAGTGAAAACATTGGATTTTATGTCTATGACTAAAATACAGATTGAAGCAAAATCTAATCTTGCCTCTTTGAAGCAAACATCTAATGGAGCAAGGGTGAGAAAAATGGAATCATTTAATTAATACTTCAAAGGCACTTAATATCTTGAAATCTTTTAGGAGAAGGAAGAAGAGCCAGTAGTGAAAACATTCGTGGCCGATGCAATCCTGATAAAAGACAACCACTTCAGCCTCCCAGTAAAAAGGGCAGACACAAGCAAAGGCACTTTGCGTTTTCCTATCCCACTGATACGCTATGTTGTAAAAGAAATATCAATTATTTGGCACCTTTATGGAGGAAGGGACTTTGGGAATATACCTCCCACATCTCCAGCGAAAAGCTATATGTAAGTACTGCAAGCACCAATCCATTCTCTTTACGCAGGGCAAGTGTACGTTTGACTTCAAAATCTGGAGCTGGGTAGCTAATCTTTTTTCAAAAAAATCAGTACATTTTCATGGATACCATTTCATTGGAGGCATAACCATTATCTCAGTCATGTTTCCCATCCACTGCATTTGAGTGAGTGCATAATAGTTATACAGTGGTGCCTCGCTTAATGATTGCCTCGTTAAACGACGAAACCACTATACGATGACTGTTTTGCAATCGCTTTTGCTATCGCAAAACAATGTTTTAATAGGAAAAATTTGCTTCCCGACGATCGGTTCCCTGCTTCGGGAACTGATTTTTCGCTAGACAATATTTTTAAAACAGCTGATCGGCTGCTTCAAAACGGCCGCCCGCTGTGTTTTTGGATGGATTCCTCGCTTTACAGGCATCGAAAATGGCCATCCCTATGGAGGATCTTCGCTGGACAGTGAGTTTTCAGCCCACTGGAACGCATTGAACTGCTTTTCAATGTGTTTCAATGGGATTTTTTTTTCACTTAACGTGGATTTCGCTCTACAGCGATTTCGCTGGAACTGATTATCCTTGTTAAGCGAGGCACTACTGTATAAAGTAGGTACCCAAACATGGTTGGCTTTTTCAGCCAGGATTCCCTGAAAACTTGGATATCATGTTAGTAAAGGTGAAAGAGAGGAAAGGTTGGCAGTGTACTTGCAGGACATGAGTGTAATTTTGAAAAGATTTTTTTAGCTAGTTTGTGTTATGTTAATAGCTATGTAATGTTTCTCGATTGTGGTGTTGACTTTACAGCTCTAAACAGCCATCTGGTTACTTTTAAGAGCAAAATGTATTCCAGAAAGAGTGGGAGAACTTCTGCTCCCCTTTCATTAAGAAAAATACTCATTTGTGAGGTTCTGTGTAGTAGAGCAAGCTGTGCTGTATTGCACTGAGTGAGTGGTTATTATGAGCCCCAAAAAATGTAACCTCCATCCTCTTTACTGCAGTAGCCCTCAGAGCTCTCCTTCTCACACACCGACAAGGCATGGGCGTAGCACAGCCTGTGGGGGAAAAGGGAGGAACCCAGATTTCTTGATGGAAATACAGTTGAGCAAGGTAAGAGAATAAATGCTTGCTTTTATTGTTTACTCCTGAGAATCTGCATTGCTTAAATTATTATTTAATGTTTATTTGGTATAAATAGATCATTAAGCAATGTAACCGGTCCTTAGCTTTTTCCAATAACAGAGATAAACAGAGAGGAAGGGGACCCAATGTAGCCTTTGTAATGGCGAGGAGGCTTGCTCTAGATTTTAGCCAGTATGTGTTCAACTGTTGTTTAACATTATTTCAGCTTTAATTGAACAAAAGCTACTACCACCTTTTAATATAAAACTACTTCATTTAGCACTTGAGCATACCAAGAGTTTTGGTTATTGGCCCTTCATTTTTTTATTAAATTATTCAAAACATCAGCTTGAATAATTTTTCCCCATGAGGGTGATTTGCCAAGCCAAACATGTTTTTTTTTATGCTCTGTTAGCATGAGTTCAAACTTTAATGATTTTTAACCAAAGAAGCTCTGTGAAATCTTCAGCTGTTTTAAATTATTCAATGTATTTTAATAATTTTTGTAGTTTATTTTAATGTATATCTTACTGTCTTTTTAATTCTTTTTTTTTTTAAAAATACTCTGAGCTACCTTGAGTCCCCTTATCAGGAGAAAGGTGACATGTAAATAAGATAAACAAATGCTTACAAGTGGTGCCACGTCATGTATACTTAAGCTTTGTTTTATTCACACCGCCTCCCACTACACTTCTTTGTGCACCAGAGCCAGATTCTAAAATTTTCCAAATTTTCAGAATACTCCGCCAGGGTTTAATAGCTCTGCTGTATAAGTCATTTCAAGTGTGACTTTTTCTTTTACTATTGTAGTGCTGTTCGTGATTTAGTGTTTAATTGTTCTTGTGGTGGTGGTATTCCAGCAAACCTGAAGGTATAATGAAAGTGAAAGTGTAGGATGTAAATATTCTAATGGCAAATGAGAAACTGTTTGTTTATTGGACATGCATTTCCTAGTTTACACTACCTGAAAATACAATGAAGTTCAGGAGGAGAAGTTTTTACTGGTGTTGGTGGAAAAGAGCTACGAATACCCCCATCAGCTAGTGTTTTTTGTTTTGGAATCAGACACAGACATTTTTCTATTCATTATTTCTAAATACAACCCAATGGTTTACTAAAACAGAGTTTTGTTGAGTTTATTGTGTGTAATATTATACAAACTGTGGTGAGCATTAACAAAATCCTTGCCTTTTCTCTATTTCTGGTTTCATAAGGTGAAATTCCAGCATGAAGTTTATCCAACAAGTGAGCCAGAGTGTGAAGTTCATCTTGTGGAACAACCAGTGTCTCGTCAAGTGTTTGTAGTTCAAGATCTTGAGATCCGAGATCGCTTGGCAACATCACAACTGAATAAATTTCTCTACCTCTATAGCAGTAAGGAGATGCCTAGGAAAGCACATTCAAACATGGTAAGGCTCTACAATGACTTACTGAATTTTATAAATATGGGAATTAGGGGTTTAAAATAGCTATGTACAACTACAGCTCTCTGCAGGCATTTTCCTACAACATGAGTTACACAAAATTGTGGATAGGATACTTGCAAAGCGGCATGCCAAATTCCTGACCTCAGAACTTTTGTAAACTGGGTCTACTGAGCACACTTAAAACACTCCGTTTTAGACCTTCCTGATAGATATGCAGAGGTCTGTGAGACATCTTGCTTGAACCTCCTACCCCTCAGATTTGGACAAGATACTTGCATAGCTTTTATTTAATCTACCAGAGTTGTCCCTGCTTTTGGTGAGAATGGAAAAAGAAATCCAGAAATAAAAGTCTATATTTTACAATGGCCAAAAACCTCTTATTTATTATTGTATTTATTTAAAATATTTCTATCCTGCCTGTCTCCCCAAAAGGACTTTCTTACTTATACCTGGCGTGGCACAAACAGCATAATTTGTGTAAGTAAATTGCCCCAATTTAAGAAGTCATTGTAGACTACAGATGGGGTTGTTTGAATATGACTATCCCTGTGCAGCTGTCCCCCTCCACTCACACATCTGCTGGTGGCCCTGCTCATCCTTCCAATCATGTCTGGAGCCCCTCTCTCTTCCCACTCAGCTGATCACTGGACAGCAGTGCAGGGAGACTCGTCCACCCTCCCCCTGTCTGGAGTGGCTAGCTGAGTGGGAAGAGAGTGGTGCTCCAGGCACAGTTGGAAGGATGAGTGGGGCTGTTGCCACTGGTAGACACATGAGTGGATGATCTGGCCACGGGGGTCAGACGCTCATTAAGTCCAGCTGCACGGGGATATTCAAATATGAATACCCCCATCTCTATTGTAGACATTATCAGTCGCATGCTGAATTGTATGACTCAGCATGCAACTAATAATGTATACAGTGGTTTAACGTGGGGCAATTTGTTTCCAAAAGCATTTTGGCCTGTGTATTTAAATGAAACTTCTGCTGCTCTGGATGATATGCTCAAAAATACCAAGAAGAAAGCAGATAATGGCTGAGGTCCAGTAGTACGTTGCAGCTACAGTAGGCCCATTGAATTAGTGGAACTTACATATGTTGACTTACCAGATTCCTGGTTCAGTGGGCCTACTCTAGTTGTGATGCTACTATATTTTAGGCAATGACTTATTAAGAGCTTCATGGCGCAGTGGTTAAACCGCTGTACTGCAACCAAAACTGTGCTCACGACCTGGGGTTCAATCCCAGGTAGCCGGCTTAAGGTTGACTCAGCCTTCTATCCTTCCGAGGTCGGTAAAATGAGTACCCAGCTTGCGGGGGGGGCGCGCAATGTGAAGCCTTCATATTTAACTTGTAAACCGCCCAGAGAGTGCTTGAAGTGCTATGGGGCAGTATATAAGCAGCACACTTTGCTTTGCTTTGCTTTAATACAAAACTTAAATATTTTAGTGTTACTAGGAAGGGGCTACATAATTCAAGGTCATGTGTTTTTCTCAGATTATCCCAATAACTGTTACAGGTCACTAAATTAATCAGGTTTGGGATCATAGTGACCTTCATAATTTGGGGGCTTTGAAAATATTAGGAATATTTTCTCTTACACTTACATTGAAACGGACAACATCTGTAATGGTGTATTATTTCTGCCCTGCCAATAGAGCACATAATATCTGCAGAATTGATTTGTGTGGCATTTCAGGAGGGACATGCATTCTTGTGAAAATATTTCTATTCATGTGCATTTCAGAAATAGCAACATTTAGAACATTTGTCTATGACCATAGTTTTAAAAAAAACTGCCTGTACTAGGTGTAAATGTCTGTATTTATTGTAAGCTGAAGAAAAGAAATAGTAAAAATGTCTTAAACATTATTTATATATTTATAAAACAATTAGCCTATACATTTTCCTCTTCACTAATCTTTCCGTCTCCTTTCGGCATTTTGTGCTTCAGTTGACAGTCAAAGCATTGCACGTACGTCCAGAGTCGGGCAGATCACCCCAAGAGTGTTGTTTACGAGTCTCGTTAATGCCACTTCGCCTCAATATTGACCAGGTTGGTTTACAAAAAATTAGTTTACAGGGAAAAAGCCTAGTATCAGTGGTTCTTAACCTTTGTTACTCGGATGTTTTTGAACTGCAACTCCCAGAAACCCCAGCCAGCACAGTTGGTGGTGAAGGCTTCTGGGAGTTGCAGTCCAAAACTCCTGAGTAACCCAAGGTTAAGAACCAGTGCTGTAGTTGATGTTCAAATTACTTATTTTATAATTATGACTATTACTAATATTATTATTGTTAACACTTGTTTGGAGATGAATTTCTTAACCTGTCATCCATAATCCTAATCAATAATATGGTTAATAGAATTTATTTTATGCATAAAACTTTTGATTGGATTAGAATTTGCTTTTATTGGCCCAATACCATTCCTGGGTAGAGGAACGAAGCTTATTTCTGGAGTGCAGGTAATGTTCGAAAGATCATTTAAAACTGAGAACTATGAAAATATACAGCTTACAAGTCATCTCTTTTCTGTTTGCTCCTCTGCCTTTTTACTGACGTAGTCTTGCTGGTAATCCTTCAAAAATGCTCATAATCAAGGGCAGGGTATGTTTAAAGAGTTCCTTGGAGATAGGCACAAAATGTATTTTGTGTGCAGATAATCTGCATTCATTTAAATAGGCTACAAATTGGCAGGAGGGGAGGTTAGTTTTGCCTTAACTTCAATAATGGCGACAATTTGCAACGGTTCTCTATGCACACAGCTTTAAAAAACTGCCTCCACTAGGTGTGAATGTATGTTGACATGCAGCTGTTGATTTTTCCCATCACTTTGAGGGAAAGGCATAGCAGAGAGTAAAGAGTTATATTCATACAAAGCCATGCCAAGATGATCTAAATTTTGAAGTCAAAAAGCCAGTGTTTGGGGCAACAAGCAATTTTGTTTCCTTTGGACTTTGTTCCAGATGTCAGACTACTAATTTAACCCATATATGTCAGTGGCAGCTCTTGGGAAGTGAGCCAGCATCTTTGTATAGCCTCAGCCTTTTCTATGCTGTAGAGTCCCATTCTCAGTAGAGTCCCAGTAGAGTTGTAGAGATTCTCAGTAGAGCTGTAGAGTCCCATTCTCATCCAAACCCCGTTTTACACCCGTAAATGTACCGTCTTCTTCCTTGACTTTCTTGAAACCCAAAATAGTGTACAGTACTATATTTTTAAGTTGTTATATTATTTGTCCTCTAATGACATTGCACATATAAAAGATTAGTGAGGAATTGATGGAGAGGCTATAGTTATCCTGTGGTATACAGTCCATTTCTGAGCTGCATTAATACTTATATGCTATCAATGAAGCTTGGTGAAAAGCTATTCTCCAGCAGGTCTTTGCTAGGAAAAATATGCTCAGGTCAGATTTTAATACAAAATTGCCCTAGCTCAAAGCATGCAGGCTGCACAGGTAATTGTTACTGCCATGTTATAATATGACAGAGCACTGTACGTTTTCTGTTTTCCTTCCAGGGAATTGTGTCGTGAACAATATTTCTCATAACTGATAACAGAGAAGACTGCTTTTTCTTTCAAACTAATTCATGCTTTCACTTTTGATGTAGGATGCCCTGTTTTTCTTGAAGGATTTCTTTACTAGTCTGTCTACAGAGGTAGAAGTTCTAATGACTCCAGATCCTGAGGGTAAATATTCTGACATACATTATACTATATCTTTGTGTAACATATATACTTACTGAGAATTCATACAAATATGTAACCTGACAGCAATTGAATGCAGGTAACTATTTCATTGCCTTGGATTTCAGCATGAATTAATTTATTTGCAGTGAAAAAGCCTCCTAGTGCTGAAGTAACGTGCACATTACCCAGGCACCACAGCAGTTTCAAGGAGCCAAGCCCGGTCATTTCTTTCTCATTACACAAACAGTCAAGCCATAATGGAAGTATTGATTCTGTGGATGCGCTTAATGGGGATGACCACAATTTTACACATGAAGAATCGTCATTCAGTGATCAGCCAATCTTTTTCAGGTACCCTGTGACAGCTTAGACCATGAGATCTTTAAGTATGTCCCCTTCTTTCATTTTGTGAACTGTAATCTACAATAAGAATCCTGTGTGTCTGGCAGTACCCACTTGCGTATACTCATACACACACATTTGTATCTAAGGGCCTCATACATGTCCCCTATGGACAGCTTAAAGGAGTTAAGTTATGCCTGTGATAGGACTTTTTGTGATGTCATGGAATATAGCTGAAAGCGTAACCTCCATCCACCTTCCATTACTTAGCCATACTACCTAATGGATATTGCTTAATTATGCAACGTCCTTTCTTTAGAAGACTCTTAATCTTTGGAGATTAATTACTGCTCCAACTAACTCAGTGCTGGCTACAGTGTCATGATACTTAGGCATGGAATGAATAAAAGTGTTTCAGATGAACGTTTTTTCACAATAAATTTTGCTTTTGCTTGAAATTGCAGCAAGGCAGTATTAACCATATTAACGGTTAGTGAATGTGATGAACATTAGCACTTGGCCTTCTAAAATGGCTGGTAGCCTGCCACCAGGAAGCCTTTGTGCAGTCATGCACCACTCATGCAGAGTCCTTCTGAATGCCCCTTGGGTGCTCAGACAAATCCAGTTGTATCCCAGGAGCCTGAGTCAGCTAGCAGTTGTAGTCCCTGCACCAGGAAGCCACAAGTCCAGCAACATTCTTTTTCTCAGAGCAAGAGCCAGCCCTGTGAGGCAGATCAGAGCCAAACTGTAATTTGGAATAATTCTGAGAAAGTTTGAGTGTAGTCAATCCAAGCCTTGAGGCACTGAATTCAGAACCAAGCTTTTCCCCAACACACACTAGAAAACACATCATGTTGTAGGATTTTAATTTTATTTAAGCCAGTTAAGTATAATAAATTCAATTAGAAAATAAGTAAATAATAGATAAAGAAAACACCACCACACATGAAACAATAAAGCTAACTAGCCTACTAGCTAATTCTTACTAACAACATAGAGTCTTAGAGTATGGTGTCCCCCTTTGTTTTGGATCTTGCTGCCTTTAGTAGGGTTAGTAAATGGATTATTGTACCATACTGCTCTGAATGCATTTTTGGTGTTGCCAACTGCCAGCTGAGGCTACAGTCTTTTGCATCTGATGATGGGCTGTTCACAAAAATTTGGGGTAAATAAAACTGGTTTGTCTCCAGTGTACCACTAAGACTCTTGGTTGTTTTCCTCACTACAGTTCCTACAGCAGTGGTCGGGGAACAGGGGTAAATTACCCCAAATGGGGTAAAAATGAAAATCCTGGGGGTAATGAGGACTGTCACGGCAGACATTTTATCCCCAGGCATTTTATTTCTGATGATGCTGTGTGTAGGTGGGCGTTCCGTCATGGGAAGAGTGAGCCTTGGCGAGGAACTGTACAGGGCACCCACCTGTCCTCCTTGCCTCCAAAGTGGGGGGGAGGGTGGCATACCAGGCCAGCTGGACTCTTTGACCGGTGGAACCCTGGCCAGGGCTTTCCTTCCTGCCTGCGCCCACCTGCCCAGTGCGCTGGCGAGGAGGCCCCCTTCCCACCCCGCCTCACCTGAGTTCATGGCCAATGGACCTGCAGCGCCCGCCTCCCCTCGCCAAGGACGCGCTTTCCCAGCGGTGTGGCAGCTCCAGACTGGCTGCCCGGATGGTGGCCACAGGTCCCGGGCAAGCACAGAGGCGGGGCGGGGGTTGGCTGCGGATGGCAAGAGCCAAAGTGGGGTAATGTCAATGTTAATAATTTTTTGGGGTGGGGTAAAAGGTAAAAAAGTTCCCTGACCCCTGTCCTACAGTCTTAACAAGTATCTGCTCGCTGCACTTTAGAACTGCACTTTGTTTTATCCAATAAGTGACTCATTTTGAATATAAATATTAAAAAGATAAGTAGAAGAAGAACATGCCTTTTGATATTGGCAAGTCTGGAAGCTTTCAAAACCCCTAGCAATTTGAACACTTAGCAAAGATCCAGAAGTTAATGATGTAATAGATATATGGTGTTCAGGGTTGTAACATTTTTATCTTCAGTTTTTAAATTTTCAAAATAGAGTTTGGTGTTTGTTTCCTGGCCCATTTTTTTAAGTTTTTGTAAACATTTCTGTTTAGCTTCATACTACTTTTTCTTCCTCTTTAGAGAATTTCGATTCACCTCAGAAGTCCCAATACGTCTTGATTACCATGGCAAACATGTTTCTATGGATCAGGTTTGTTGACTTTTGTGGCAGATAAAATTAGTTGTCTTGTAATTTTTCTTTCTTCCTTTTAATTAGTGATGTGGTTTCATGACAATGTGTCAGTCTTTCTATTTTGGAAACATGAAACATTGTTTATCTATTCTTTGAAAATAAAGCTAAAGTGCAAATAAACTGGCCACAAAAATTAATAACCCACATATATTTTCACCAGTCCCTTTGCACACACACATACCCTTTTCGGTTATTTTTGTTGTGAAAGAACAAACTAACAATTTATATAAAGATTTCTGTTTGTGTTTCCCCGAAAATAAGATAGGGCCTTATATTAATTTTCGCTCCAAAAATGCATTAGGGCTTATTTCCAGGGGATGTTTTATTTTACAGTCATGTCATCTTCTGGTTGCTGCACAATGGTGCACAATGGTGGAGGGCGGGATTTCACTTAACTGGGGTTTATTTTTGGGGTAGGGCTTATATTATGAGCATTCTGAAAAATCATACAAGGGCTTATTTTCAGGGAAGCAAGGTACTTGCCACAGGTAACTAGGCAGGATTACCACTTGCTACTGTGGAATAAACACATTACTATTTTCTGGTTGCTTGACCTCCCACATTTGTAGCCTGAGATGGTTAGGAACCACTGAATTACATGTAGAATTTGAGAGCAAGATGAAAAAAATATACATACACAGGAGTGGCATGTACAATAAGGGGCCTGAATGGGCTCTAGTTAGACTAAGAGGTGTCATATTAACTATTTGTCACATTGTCTGTTCTCTATGTGGGCTGTATCTTCTGAATTTTAAAGGCATGTGCATCTCCTTTCTCTATGTTTTCCTCACTACCATCACCTGGCTGTGATAGATAGCTCTTTTATGCTCTTTGGTGCTCCTTGAAAGCATGATCCCAATCCCATGTTTTTGTGGGTGCGATAGAACAGGTCTGTAACCTTGTATTGGGAGGACTTGTTTGACCCCATGGAGAATGAGATATCAAGTTGACCTCCGGGATAATTGTAGCAAGATTTACCACAGCATAGGTGTCTTTCAAATAGACACGGGTTTCTGGTGCCTCATGTCAGTCACAGATTTGTGTTTAGACTTTGGGATACTTTAGTGCATCTCTAATTATTAGGAGGACAATCCCATGCTAGTGAAGAGTCCCCAGTAGTTGTCTGAATGTTAATACTTCATCACTTTGTCTGAGTTGGCTAAAGCATCCAAAAACTCAACACATTGTCAGTGTTCAGGTGGAAAGCCTTACTCTGGTCTCACTAGAGAGATATATTTTGGTCTGATATTTATATAATGCAAAAAACAACAACATTAAAATGATGAGAGGATTCCTCCATTCCACCCCAGTCTGCTGCTTATAAATCAGAAGTGAACTTGACTTTCTAAATTTTTAGGGTACATTAGCTGGAATTCTGATTGGTCTTGCTCAGTTAAACTGCTCAGAACTGAAACTGAAGAGGCTTTGCTATCGGCATGGGTAAGTTTTATCACTTGTTTTTGTGTTGATTTTCATAAAATACCCATTTTTCCCCATTGGCTGAAGTCCTGTTGCACAGCCTTAATATGGCGTAGAGCTGCATGACAGGATTTCAGCCACTGTGTTATGTTATCATGAATACTAAATGTATTGTGAAGGAAATACAAAGCAATTAACTGGTTTTATCAGTAACAAGTGATATGATCTCTCCTTCATATTGGAATAGTTTAATTTTCAGATAATGAACTTTGCTTTTATATAGTCTAATAAATCTAATTGCTACAGGTTGCTAGGTGTGGATAAGCTGTTCTCGTATGCCATCTCAGAGTGGCTTAATGACATCAAGAAAAACCAGCTGCCTGGTATTCTAGGAGGAGTTGGACCAATGCACTCATTAGTCCAATTAGGTAAGTTCATATAATATTTTTAAAGTCTCTTGATTTTATTTGGAACTGCTTGACCATCTCAAACATGTATATTTTTTTTCTGGCTGCTTAAATAACAAGGACATAGTGCAAGGAGTTATCACTCACAGCATTCTCTCTTTAATTACAGTGCAGGGTCTGAAGGACCTGGTCTGGTTGCCAATAGAACAGTACCGAAAAGATGGTCGTATTGTAAGAGGCTTTCAGAGAGGAGCAGCTTCTTTTGGTACCTCTACTGCTATGGCAGCATTAGAACTGACAAACAGAATGGTTCAGACCATACAGGTATATTCTATATTTATCTTTGGAGATTTTTTTTTTAAAAGGGAAGACTAGTTCTTTCTTTCTTTCTTTCTTTCTTTCTTTCTTTCTTTCTTTCTTTCTTTCTTTCTTTCTTTCTTTCTTTTTCTTTCTTAGCACATGGGCTTAAATTCAGTGGCTTATATCAAATAGAGCAGAGGGACCTTGTCACTGAAGTTTTTGTAAGTGCTTATTTACCATTGAGTGGTGGTGCTGTGGGCTAAACCGCAGAAGCCGGTGCTGCAGGGTCAAAAGACCAGCAGTCGTAAGATCGAATCCACGCGACGGAGTGAGCTTCCGTCACTTTGTCCCAGCTCCTCACCAACCTAGCAGTTCAAACGCATGTAAATGTGAATAGATAAATAGGTATCACCTTGGTGGGAAGGTAAAATGGCGTTCCGTAGTCACGCTGGCCACGTGGCAATGGAAACTGTCTTCGGACAGGCGCTGGCTCTACGGCTTGAAAAACGGGATGAGCACTGTCCCTTAGAGTCGGACACGACTGGACTAAAATTGCCAAGGGGAACCTTTACCTTTATATGCTGAGAACTGGAGAGTGCTTTTTCAGTCTTTAGGGCCCATCTCATCATAATTTTAGGATGATACCACAAAGGTTTTATAATCCTATCTGTGATTCTTTACTGGCCCACCAACTGTTGTGTTAATATTTTTTCATTTTTCTTTTTTAATGGCACCTAGGCAGCTGCAGAAACTGCTTATGACATGGTTTCTCCTGGACCTAGTTTAACTGAAACAAAAAAGATCAAGCGGCTTTCTCACTTGGCTCATCAACCTGTAGATCTTCGTGAAGGAGTGGCTAAAGCATACAGTGTTGTGAAAGAGGTAAGGAAAGTGCTGTTGTCCTTCAGTTATTTGTACTGCATTTATCCAAAAGATTTCTAACATGGAAGACAGGCAAATCCAATTCAGTCATTCTTATAGCAGATACACTTACCACAGGACAGAGGGGAGCACACTAGTTCCCCTCCCCCAAATAATTCTGGTTCCTTTGCTCTCCTACATGAAAAGAAGGAAGTCTGAACAGGAGAGCCTCCATTGTCCATAGAGACTCTCCATGTAAATCAGAAGTCTGGAAAAATCAGCATCCCAGCTCACATACATAGCTTCTCAAACTGATCACCCTCCACATGTAGGAGAGACGTGAAAATGGACAGAAAGAAAGAGACAGGGCTGTGCTTTCCTGCACTCGTGGTAAGTCTGCTGCTTTAATAGCCACTAAGGTAAATAAAGGTAATAGTATCCAGGCACGTGCATCTCATAAGTAAAGATAATAGTATCCAGGCACGTGCATCTCATAATAAACAAGAGCTCTATAGGAGGCGTGGTTTAATATTTACAAGCAGTATGCTTGGACATGCAGTTAACACCTGTGGCCTTCTGCTTCTGCAGAGCTGATTTTGGGAGATTCTCAGAATTTTAGCCAGGAAGCAGGGCTGCTTACCTTTATCCCCAAAAGGGCAGGTGCATTTCTCTCTTAGCCCCTATGCTTCCAGCATCTTAAAAAAACATTCTCACATAATAACCTTGCTTCATCTTCAGTTTCTCATTTTTCTTCCTATTCTGTTCTCTGCTGTTTCAGTGTTTCTAGATGATGTGAGGTTTTGTTAAAATCTAAATAAACTGTCAAAACACTTAAACCTAACAAAATGAAAATATAACTCTACAGAAGACCAAAACTCTGTTCTTTCAGAAGCTACTGTATGTTGCAATGAACAATTGAACAAAAATCAATTTAATTTTGATTTTAAAAAATCATGATTGGCATCTTTTGCCTCCAGATGGCACCATATTGCATTCTGTTCTTTGGAAAGCATCTGTCTGCACTTACGCTGCTCACAAGACCATCAAAATAATTGGTCAGTGTAGCTGCCCTGGAAGATAATTCACTGTGTAAACTGCTCTGTGGGAGGACAATATCAGGCCTGCTTGGTTCCAGTGATTAATAGGAAGGAGGCTTGCACTTGTGTTGGAACTCAGTGTGGTTTTGCAAGGCTTAGAAGACTACTGACCTCCCTGAACTGGTTTTCACTGGTGTGATTTGTGGCTTTCTCCAGGGTATTACGGATACAGCGCATACCATCTATGAAACTGCCGCTCGTGAACATGAGAACAGAGGCGTCACTGGAGCACTGGGAGGAGTAATTCGCCAGATTCCACCAACTGTAGTGAAACCCCTGATAGTTGCCACAGAAGCAACCTCAAATGTTTTAGGTGGCATGAGAAACCAAATCAGGCCTGACGTGCGTCAGGAAGAGTCTCAGAAGTGGCGCCTTGGAGAGGACTGATAGCTGAAACAGCTTTGATGCACAGAAATTGGAAATAAGGATTCATAACATGTCCTCATGGCAGCTTTAGAAGAGCTATCCTTTCATTCTGCTTATCTCAGGAACACAAGAGATTATAAAGCAACTTGATGTCAAGCCTGAAATACTCAAGTAGTAAACAAGTTTGGTACTTGAGTCTTTGGTGTAGGGCGTGCTATAAAACCTGCTGGTCAGTGCCAAATGGAGTGGCACCTTTTGTTGCCAAATCTGCGGTATGCTGGTTGTAGACTGATAACGGGTTTTTAAAAACTTTTCTGTTGTTAAGGATTTTGGTTTTATTTTGAAGCAAACCACTTCCCATTTTTGCAGTGAGTATGTACATGTAAAAGGATTCAGTAAATATGGTTGAAGAGTGTTTTAGCTGAGTGCTATACGCCACCCTTCTATAACAGAAGTTCTCTATGTAAAATATGGACATGGCAGGATGTGAAACTATGACTGGGATTGCAGTTACTTTGTTAGCTGTGAGCATCTGCCTCATATGGCACTTAACAATAAGGACAATCTAGAAGTACCTGGTCAGATAAAATTGTTTTCATTTGTGGATATTTAATTGTTCTGCCTACGTGTTCAAATTCCTCCTTTTCTGGAAATTTGAGAAATCTGAATGTTGCAGACATGTTCTGTTATGTTGCACTTTAAAAAAGAATTAGCCTGTACATTGCTTTACACTTAATAAAATGTAATGTGTGTTTTATCCTGTCATGGTTTAAAAACTTAAGCAACCTATTTAAAAGGGACAAAACACTTCACGAACACCAGTGAAAATAAAATTTGATTTCAGTTTTTACAGGGTGCTAGATAGGGAAAAGTATGTTGTGAGTGATTGGTTTTCAACATGTGTACGCACATACACACATGCCAGCAATTGTATTTTTTGAGGGAAAAGAGATTTCTTGCTACAGTGATACCTTAGGTCTATATGTTATAGTGATTTTATAATTAGGTTTTAAATCCTATGCAAGTTTATAATCTTTTCTTCCAAGATTCATTGCAAAGGCATTAGCTTTTAAACTTGTTCAGATACCATAAATCTTTAAAATCTGTACAAGTCATTCATTGTTTGACTTTGTTCTTAATTGTGTCCGAATTTGTGTGCACTTTTTAATTAGAAATCCAATCACATCTAGGGCTATAAAATTTAGGCATTTTGGCAGATGCTATAGTAGATGGCTGTTACGAAGCGAAAAGCTTCTGGCCCGACATAGTGAAAACTGCAGTGATTCTTTAGCAGGTTGGTTACAACAATATTTCAACATTCATGGCTTGTTCATGTAGGTTTTTGAACAAGTAAATCTTTTGCTGCTTTGTTAAGCAGCATGCATATTTCAGAAACTAATATATAAGGTCTCTCTGGGCAGAAGCAGCCAACTATGTATGACTGAAAGAGATTGAGAGAGTGAGTGCATTTTATATGGATATGTTGTTGAAGGCATAGTAGTGAAGTAAAGAACGTGCACCAATAAATTTCATTACTTAAAAATGTGAAACAATATTGTAGTAATTATCTTATGTATTTCTAAATTTGTGCAAGACAGTCATTTGTTCCACATCTGTTCTTTTACTTACAAGATCTGCTTCTGTGAAACCTTTCTCTTAGAAACTTACCAGGAGGCATATGTAGAAGCGAGGTATCAGGTTATTAATTTATTAATGAGAGCAGGAAAATCAATATCTACAAACTCTAAGATGTCAGAGAAGTCTGAATTCCAGAATGCATAGTGTAGCTTTCATAGATGGTAACACAAAGCCTCATAAAAGGTAATTAAACCACTTTTCCTTTCAAGTAATCTTTCGCACAGGAGGTACCTCGATTTCCAACTTTTTTTTCTGCCCAGTATGATGGATGGAGTTAATCTTGTACTTTCTCAGGCAAGGGTGTCCTTAACTTGTTTCTTGAAAGACAGAATGCCCATGTTAGTTGTTTTATGTGGCCTTGTTTGTTACAGGGAAAATGCAAGAATACCTACCTTTCTTTCTTCACATTTTGTAAATAAGGGCTGTTACCCACAATACATTGGGCTTAGCTATAATACATGGTAGCGGAAAAGTCCACTGACTGTTTTAATACATTAGGTACATTTGCTAATTTCATACATTAATGTATTTGCTAAATCCTAATATATGGTTATATCTCAAGAGTTACAATAAGGAGGGATCTCCTCGTATCCATACCTGCAAAACTTTCCACCAGCATTCATTTGGTCTTAAGCTTACATTGCCTTATATTGCCCATCCTTGGCCTAAGGTGACTAGGAATATTGAAGATAATAGGCTGAATGCACTGGGCACCTTGTTTAGCAGCATGTAATGTGTGGTAATCATTCTTCAATTCACAGAAGAAAAACAGCACCAGTCTCTTAAAGCCAGTACATACAGCTTAAGCCCATAAATAGCATTAAATGTGTACTGAGTGTTGTGTTACAGTATTTGTAGATAACCCAAGAGAAAGAGTAATTGAGGTGTATGGTTGAACCTGCCACAGACCCACAATATGTAACAGAAAAAAACCAGACTGCAACCTTGTTAGGAGGGTGTCTCTAAATGGCAGGTGCAGATGGTGTACTTAGCTCAACATATTCATCAATATCTTTCTCAGAAATTGCAAAATACTTAGCTGTTTCTTACTGCTTTGACCGAGGTACATTGTGAATATCAGCCAATCTAATGTTTGTCAGTTTCCCATTAGGGGATTTATTTGCTACTTACCGGTACTTAGCTAAACTGATATACAGTACAAGAAACAAAGTGCTTTGATACTTTATGCTAACATCTTGGTGCTGGGCAGGAGGAAGGAAACAAAACAGCTCCATCATAAATAGACTTGAAATACTTAGCCAACATGGGTTTTCTACATTCCTTGGTAGTGTGCGAGGAAGATAAGATGAAAAGGCGCATTAGTAGCAGCACTGGCTATAAATAAATGTGGAATGAACTTTTCATTGTATCATTCAAACTGATGGTCATTTGTTATCTGTGCTTAGACTGTAAAAGATGTGGGATTCAGATGAAAGTCCACTTTCTGCCTTTTTAATTCAGAAACTGTCTGCTTCTGCATCTGGCCAGCTGAGCCAAACCCAGTGTGCTGGCAAGTAGTCTTTATAACACCAGAGGGGAAACTACAGACACTTTTGATTAGGTTGTGGTGGTAAGCCAGTGAAGGCAAAAAATATTAGCTGTGGCCCAATGGCTACCTGCTCATTTTCATGTGCCTAGAGAAACCAGTTCCCACGTGAGGTTCAGGCATGGGAAATTTAGCAGAGCTAAAATGGACATCAGCAAGGCTGTACATCTTTATGTTTCCGTGTAGTTAGTTCAGAGTAAATGATTCAGGCAGCCACTGCTATGTTTTCTGTTCCCTGATTCAGCCCAGCGACCTGTGCACATATTTCAGATGTTTCCATTTCCTGGAGACAAATTTGAGGAACATGAATGTTACTGGAGCTTTACTAAGAACCTATTAAGTGATGCTGTCTAAGTCATAACTCGATGGGAGAGAGGATGGTACATGAAACTGTTAATACATTTAAATCTCCACATATTTGTGCAGGGCCATTAGTTTTAAAAAGGCAAAAATACTGAGTTCATTAAGTCTCAAACAGTTGTTTCCTATTCTTCAAGGGCCATTTTCACACAGCTATGGTGTTTTCTGGAATTAGTTGTTTAGATAAAGTTTCTAAAAACCCGCGGTGACCATACTCCTCGTTTCTTGTTTTGTGAGGAAAGACAGCATAGTAAATTTTTATTTAACAAAAGTTCCTGTGTGGTGCTCTATGCATTTTGTAGCTGAATCACAGCCAAGAAGTTTGCTTCTGTTTACTTTTATGTTTTGGGTAAAATCCAGTAGTAAATTGCAGCTAAAGTAGACTCATTCAATCTGTAGGGATTTAGCAAGTCAACTCTATGAACTCCTTTGAGTCAATGGGCTCACTCTAGTTGTAAATTACTACTGAACATTCAGCCGTTGTCTCTCACTTTGTATTGTCTGCACTTTACCCATTGCTTAATGAACTTTAGACCATAAGAAATCTCCAAGTTCTGTATGCTGCAGTAATACAGTAGCAGCTGATATAGAGAAATGGACACCATTAGAACTGGAGTGTAGAACTGGAGTCTTGTCTATGCAAGATGCAAATGTGGTACCTGTTTGTAACATAGCAAAGCATAAGTGATTAAGTTTAAGTGTATATTATATAACAACCTGCATCTCATAGCAACAGAATATTGCTTTGAACAGTAAAAACATACTGGTATGTGCACTCTTGGATTATTATTCTAATTGTTGCCTAATCTGTTGTCACCTTTTAGGGATGAGCATTTTGGATTGTTTGAATACAAGTCCCATAATTATTTTTAGGAGCCCCACCTGTAGAACCCACACCTTACAGACACCTAAATTGTGCTAAACTCAAGAGAAAGCCAGCTGGCAGGCCTTATGCCTTAGAGAAGCCTAATTTCGTGTTTGAAAAGGAAGCTGCCCCAGTGATTGCTGGGAAGCCTCCTTTTCGAGCAGGAAATTAGGCCTATCCAAGGCATGAAGCTTGCCAGCCATTCCTACTCTCCAGGTGAGCACAATGCATGTGACTATAAGGTCTGGTCCTGAAGGTAAGACTCCCAGAAAGAAGAATTATGGGATTTGCACTTAAAAAAAAAACAGAATTCACATCCCTATCAACTTGTAGCATAGCCTGTCCTCACCAATCTTGATGTATACTGAATGACAGAAAGCCTTATACAAATAAGGTGTTCTGTTCAGCTGATGTTGCTACCAAAATAAAAATTAGAAATTGCCTTTTGTGTGAGTGCTTTTTGCAAATATATTGTGGAAACTGCAAGAAGTCAGAGAGATGCATGGGATAATTTATTCCTCCAAGTTTCAGATTTTCAGCAAAGAAACAGCACATTCCCCGAAGAGTACTGGCCTCCTACAGATTGGTTGGCTCTCACAACTGTTCGATCAGCTGGCAGATACAATTGGCAAGGAATATAGACACACTTATTTTTCAGGTACAGGAACAAGCCATTCTGAATTAAAAACCGCTAATAGAACTTTCACATATAAGCGTAAGATGTTAGAGGTGGAACAAACCTCAAGGCTCATCAAGTCCAAATGGTTGTCAACCTTTAAAACATCACTCATTCACAGTCATGTGCTGACACTAAAATATCAAGAAGTCCACAAACCTATCTGAACCAATGTTTTTGTTTGTTTTATTTATATCCCGCCTTTCTGGTCAGTTACGACCACTCTAGGTGGCTTACAACATAAAATAATCAAATAAATGCAAAAGAATTATTACATATTAAACAAATCCAACAAGATGGAAGGCAAAGAGGAAAGGAAAAGGAAGACATTAGAGATCAACTGGAGGGAAGGCCTGCCAAAACACCCACTTTTTAGTTGATTTTTAAAGATACCCAGCGAGGGGGCCGCGCGAATCTCCGGAGGTAGGTTGTTCCAGAGGCGAGGAGCCACCGCCGAAAAGGCCCAGTTTTTTGTTTTTTCCTTCTGGGCCTCCCTCGGCGTCAGACTCCTCAGCCTCACCTCCTGACTCACATGAGTGACATGGATAGAACTTGGTGGGAGTAGGCGTTCCGCCAAGTATCGAGGTCCTAAACCGTTAAGGTCGACTCTGGAGCTCTAATTAGTTTTTCAAGCAGCAAAGTAGAGCATTTTCCCTAGCCAGCAATTGCCAAGTATGAATTAGTATTTCCAAAGCTTAGTTCTCTTGTACCCCATGCCCTTTTACTAAAAATAGCCATCAGTTAAGTATGTTTAGGGAAAGAAGCTGAAACACCAAACAGTTACTCAGCTTAGCAGTTTGGATAAGTGAGAGAGAGAGAAAGTGGATCATTTAGAACAGAATACTGGGTTCACGCAATACAACTTTCCACCATGTTACAGTATTTTAGGAGCATAACCTTAGAAGCCAGAGGACCCTCAGAAAATTCATGAGAGCTGCAACAAGAGGAGGCATTGAAAAATGAATGAAGATCATGTGACTAGGGCACAAATCCATGAAGATAGTGGGAAACAAGACAGTGAATTACGCTTAGGTGAACTGGTATTGTCATTTGTGACTCAGCAGTGGAATTGTGGTGGGTGGATAACAAGCATCATTTTGAGAAGCTCCATAAACTTGGAAGTCTGAACTGGGCCCTGTCTCTTTGGCCTAAGCCTGCTGGTACACTGTGGGGATGACAGGCAGCAATGATGGTGGATCATGTCCCTCTGCATTAACTATTGCAGCCTGTACTGCATTCCCTCAAGCTTCACGTACCGTTTAGTGCAACAATCCATCCTGGCATGCAGAGAGAGGGTTTTCAAATGCTATTTGCTTCAGAGCCATGTAGGCTGTTCTAGCTGAGGTTTATTTTTGAAGTCTAATCTGCAGAAGCCTAAGAATAGCTACCAAAACACGTTTTCTACTAGCAAAATAAAGACAATTAAATCAAGTAACACCCCTTTCCCTTTCCTTGTTACTTGATCAAAGCCATTTTTCTGCTAGCAGAAGAACAACCTGACACTGCAAAGAGAACCTCAAGGAAAAGCACTTGAAGTAGTCGGAAGGATACTCCCAAAGCACAGGGTTTTTCCCCTTTAAGAACATTCTTGTACTGCTTTTCATTTAAAAATCCCAAAGGGGATTCCAAATAACATTGGAATGAAATTGAGTTTTTTTCAGTAAAAATCCCTGAGAGATTTATAACAAAAATAATTTACAAATACATGTATTTATTTATATCCCGCCTTTCTCCCAATGTAGGAACCCAAGATTGCTTACCAAATGATATTTTAAAAACCCAATTTAAAAAGCCCTTAAATTATAACATTAAAATGAAGTTAAACGTAGCTTCTTCTTCATGGTCTCTGTGAATGCACACTAATGGGTTAACTTGCACCTGCCCAGAGTGATCTCGGAACCTTCTAGAGCTCAGGCACGTGGTGCTGGGACCTCCCCCACACTGCCAATAACCCCACCCTGGCACTGAATGCCTCGGTTCCGTTTCTGCCGCCAATGTTGCAGCATCTCGGAGCTTTTCCTCTCTAATCCTTCTACTGATTGACCTCCCTGTTACCACCCAATTTCTGTCGCAATTCTCCGGCAGGGATAACAGATAAGACGGTGCATCGATCAGTCTATATGTAAGCCAATTTATTAAAGCATATAGCTGGGCTCCGTTCCTAAAAGGCGGAGAGGAGAGCCCCATCATTCATTTGGTAAATCATTTTATAAGTTTCTTTCAGAAAGGACAATACAGCACAGCATCTCGTATTGGTCTCCTGGACCCTAATCTAAAATCTTAAAGTTAATTGGTTAATGGGTGTATAGATGTAAGAAAAATACAGTGGTGCCTCGCTTAACGAGCGCACCGTATAACGATGAAATTGCATAGCGATCCGTTTTTTCGGATTGCTAATGCGATCGCTCAACGTTTTTTTAATGGGGAAAAATTCGCTTTGCAAAGACCGGTAAGCGTTTCGCTTACCGATCTTCGCAAAACGAACCCTGCTGATCAGCTGTTCGGCGGCCAAAAGGCCGCCGGAAGCCGGGAAATGGCCCAAAATGGCCGCGCGCAGCGTTTTCGCGCCCTCGTTAAGCGAGGCGAGGGCGCGAAAATGGCTGCCGGCCATGCTGAAGCATCGCTGAACTGTGAGTATTTGGCCCATTTGGAACGCATTAAACGATGTTTAATGCGTTCCAATGGAAATCCCTGCCCCGTTCAGCGATGCTTCAGCATAGCGAAGGTTAATCCGGAACGGATTAACCTCGCTATGCGAGGCACCACTGTATCTAAATTGTACCTCAAAACGCCGCTTTGGATCTGTGGGTTAGAGGAGTCAATAAATTGTGTATTAGTGTGACCTATTGTGTATTTGGAAACATCGGGCTATGTGTCTGCTTATCTTTAAATATGTTAATGACGGATTGTCCTCCTGGGGTTAGTGTATGGTGTTAGAAGTTACAGTCTTTGCCTGAAGGCGCTGTGAATCCTGAGTGAGATGAGTTAATGATACATCGTTATTCTAAGCTAACCTTGAAACCAGAATGGGGATCCTCACAAAGCTGTGTGTGTTTAACAGCCGTGTGATAAGCGGGAGGGGTGAGAAGCACCAGGTCAGGGTTGCAAACTGGCATCTAATACAATACAGGATCCATAATGTATAAAGAAAGACATAGTCGTTACAGACATCATACAGAGAATGCATACAATTTCACAGTAATATAAGGCATAAATATTTTATAATCATGTTACATTCAAGCTATGTTAAAACTTAGTATTTGACCTTCCTGGCAACGAGCCTGGCAACTTCAGTTTCGGCTGCCGCCAATATCGGGTGCCTTATGACCCTGACTTTTACAAGTAGTGTCAGTGATCTCGATATTATGGCTCCAATTCTCCATTGCCTCCTCGATATCAACGGCATCCAGGCGCCTATTTCTACCTGGGGAGCAGGCCTGAACACGACCCTTTGCAGTGGACTCGCACGCCTGCAATGAACAAGCCCTTGCCTCCGCCCCGATGGCTCGAACTCGCTCGGTGCCAATGCCTACACACCGGCCCTCTGCTGACCCGATTCCAGTCACCACTTCACCCGGGATCATAGACGACATTGGCATGCTGTGCAACGGCAGACAGTTCTATGGAACTGAGGCACTCAGTGCCGGGGCGAGGTTATTGGCAGCGTGGGGGAGGTCCCGGCACCACGTGCCTGAGCTCTAGAAGGTTCCGAGATCACTCTGCGCAAGCGCAAGTTAACCCATTAGTGTGCATTCATTAGTATGAATTAACAGATGACCACTCGAAGAACCAAAGTTACAGGTAAGTAACCATTTTATTCAAAGCATATAATGGAAACCCCAAAGAAACAAAACAAAGACATGTGGCACCTTAAAGACTAGTTGTTATATTTTAATTTGAGCTTTCCAGTGTAAAGCGTTTTGAGAGAGAGAAATGAAAGTGCAATCACTCCCTTTAAAATCTCCTTTCTCTACAGCCCTTTCAGTTGCCAAAGACCTGCATGAAGAGAAAGGTCTTCGTTGTATTCGCAAAGGCTTTCACGGCCGGGATCTAATGGTTGCTGTGGGTTTTTCGGGCTCTTTGGCCATGTTCAAGGGAAGAAAGGTCTTCCCTTGTTGGCAGAGGGACAACAAAGGGGGCCAGCCAGGCTCCTCTTGAAGGGAGCTCAGCCACCTAGGTACAGCTACCAAGAAGGCCCTGTGCCATTCTTGTGAGGCTGGCAGGAGTGAGAGAAAGCCCTCCTATGAAGCTCTTGAAACTCAGGAAAGCTCATATAGAAAGGCACAGCACTTTAAAACAACACAGATTTTCTAAAGTCTTGTTGAACTACCAATGACACATTTACATTGGTCATGCTGCTGGCAAGCCATTTTTGCCTCGTGTGATGATCATCTACAGCTTAGCTCCGTTGAGCAAGTAAACCTACACCTCCAGAGAGGCCAGGAGCCATAGGCTGCTGTGGACTTCCCTCTCTGTATACAAAAGAGATTTATCATTAATGGTCTAGGCCACTGGTTCTTAACCTTGGGTTACTCAGGAGTTTTGGACTGCAACTCCCAGAAGCCTTCACCACCAACTGTGCTGGCTGGAGTTTCTGGGAGTTGCAGTTCAAAAACATCCGAGTAACAAAAGTTAAGAACCACTGGTCTAGGCTAGGGAGTCTCGTGCTGCAGTGGTTAAACTGCTGTACTGCAGCCAAAACTGTGCTCACGCCCTGGGATTCAATCCCAGGTAGCCGGCTTAAGGTTCACTCAGCCTTCCATGCTTCTGAGATCCGTAAAATGAGTACCCAGCTAGCTGGGGGCAGGGGGGATGTGTAGCCTGCAAAATTAACTTGTAAACTGCCCAGAGAATGCTTTAAATGTTATTGGGCAGTATATAAGCAGCACACTTTGCTTTGTTCAGGTGGTGGAAGCTGTGCTGTTCTTGGGACTCCTAAGGTAGTAAGGCAGGTAAGGAGAGAATGTAAGAGAAACCTTGATAACTGAGACCAAAGGTCTATCTAATTCTGCATTCTGCTCCCACAGGTAAAATTGCTGGATCCTGAGAACTCCTGTTCCCCTGACAATTTTAGGGTTGCCCAGTCTTAGCACACTGGCTGCTGTCTTGGGCAGTTCTTATGTTTTCTTCGGTCTCCAGGAGAAGAGACAAATCTCAAAGCAGGGAGTTCTAACGATTTCAGTTGAATATCAGGATAAAGTTCTTAACTGTTAGAGCAGTACGACAGTGGAACCAATTGCCTTGAGAGGTGGTGAGTGCTCCAACCCTGGAGGCATTCAAGAGAAACTTAGACAACCACCTGGCAGAAATCCTTTGATTTATATTGCTGAGGGTTGGACCTGATGGCCTTATAAGCCCTTTCCAACATCACTATTCTACGATTCTAAAGGAAGACAAAATTTAATTGTTTTTGTGTCAGATAGCTTTAAAGCCTGGGCATCTTTGGTCATCATGGCAAGCCAACTGATTGAGCCATGCCAATACAGTATGTGGCACCATGTGAGGAAAAGGTTGTTGTCAAGATACAGGTAGTCAACAATGTCAACCATAATGCTGGTGAGGAGTCTCAGGTGTTAGCCAGGTGGGTTCATTCAGGTATATTTAACTTACCAGTCCAGGAAAAGTCTTTTGCTCTGGCCATGGATGAAAGAGCAGATGATGAGTCCTAGTTTCAGCAATGGCAGCTAAGGAAGAAGGGATCCTCATGGTTATTGGCTACCTAGGGACCATCATAGATAGATGTATAATGTAATTATTTCTCCATTTTATTTCAACGTTGGTTACTCAGAAATGCTTGCATATGTTTCCTTTACTTAAGCCATGCCCAGAGAAATAGCTCTGTGTTATTATTCTGCCTTAGTATGATTTCTCTTTTTTAAAAAAGAACCTTTTCTTTATTAGGTAATAAAGCACAACTCCTTCTTAAATAAAATCCAAGCTGCCACATGTTTATCTGCTCTACACCCATGGCAGAGACTACCCCACTTGAGAAAGAGGAAGGAAAGTTTTTAGCACTTGGGTTTTGTTCTCTGGGTCTCCCCATCACAGGAAAGGAAACGTGATTCCTTCAAAAAGAGTATATCTCCATCTTATTGTACGGATGGAAAAGAGAAAAGGGGCTGGCAGCAGTAATGGTGGGAGTAAACAGGGCCCTCAATCTTCTCTCATAGAGGAGGCCATGGGAAAAAACCTCCACAGCTCAAAAAGGGTGGCTCCAGCATGAAACTGCCAAATTCAAATTTGCCAGAAAATTAATTTCCATCGTCTGTGGTTTGAACAGAAATCAGGAACTTGAACACACTGCATTTGTTAATTAGATTATCAAGACCAGAGTGTTTGTGTTACTACCAAGAGTGCCTTATTGTCATAGTAAGTATTTTGCTTTATACATAATTATCACTTTCTGTCTGTAAAGTGTTAGAATATCTACAATAAAGATCCAACATTTAAATCAACCCTCAGTTTACGGTACTTATGCTGCACAGCAACTTCTGTTTCAACATGAGGATGCTTTCCTTGAGAGTGAACAGTTGTAACACTAGAGGGCACTCGGTCACCATCCCCCCTTAGTTTTAAAGCCTCTCCCTAATTAAATTATTCCAAAGTAGTTTTCAAAGCGACAAACTTTATTTATTTGTTTGTTCATTTATATAATTGATATCTCATCTTTCTTCCAATAAAGGAACACCAGGCAGCATAAAACTGTATTCAATCCAATAACTAAACAATCAGGTATGTAACTGGTGGCTGGCCAGTTATGCAATCTTGATCATTAGACACATGGCATCTTGCAAAAGGATTTTCCGTGATAATTTTCTTTTCTTTTCCTCTCCCCGCCCCCCCCCCCCCCCCCGTTGTCTGAATTCAGTCTCCGGGGTGATGCCTCTCCCTGAAGAGTCACTCAAACAAAGACCCGTTTATCTGCGAGACTAAGCAACAAACCAAGACATCTAGTTTTGCAACTCATCTTCCTTCTTTGCTCTGTCATTTTTCTTCCTTCCTTCAAGAAACCAAATTACGGTAAGTACATATAGTTCAGTTTCTCATACTCATAGATAGCAGCATATGTGCTGAACAAGTGCTGAGTCCTGTTCCTGGATGATTCAACAGAACGAGTATGACATTGAAGGGATTTTTCCCACTCACATTCCTCACATTCTTCCAAAAGGCACGCCATGCAGAAGTTGCACAAGAAATGATAAGTATTTAAGCTTTCTGTGCTTCATACCTCTGGGGTTCAGTAATACATAAGGTCAAGCTAGCGATGAGGTTGGGAAGTTCCAACTGGGATCTCCTGCTTGATTAAGAAGAGGCTGGCAGGAGAGACGTGTCCAAAAAGAAGAACATAAGAGGACATTGTTTGCATTTTTAAAATTTTTTAAGTCTAAATTTGTATACCGCTCCCCATTAGTGCCAAAGCACTGCTCTGGGCAGTTTACAATAATAAAACAAAATGAAATGAAATGAAAACTATTTCAACCCAAATAACAACTAAGCAATAAAACCAGATGGCGCAAACTATAGAACAACAAAATGGCGGACAAAAGGAGGTCAGCTAGGGTCAGTGTGGAAAGCCTCCCTGAAAAGGAACCCCTGATTGCTAATTTATGAGAGAAATTACCAGCATGTAGGTTGTATATATACTGTACTAAATAGAGCTCTTTCACTTGCAATAGAGGGCTCTTCCAGACAGAGCTTGCTGTTACACACTGCTCTAAATCTTCCATTAAAGTCTACATCCTAAACTTCTTGTCATGTCTGCCTCCATGAGTACACATGATCCTGCCTTGCCATCTACTATGTTTGGCCGCCAGCCACCTACGCCTCTGAATGTGCTCCCTCTCCCCACCTGACAGCTCTACTCCTTCCCCAACTACATTGGCCAAAATCTTGTTGGTCTAACTACACTGTTGCAAGGCAGATCCAGGTGCTGAAAATAATTAATGTTAAGTTAAGAGATGGAATGCATGCTGGTTTGACTATCTTTTAGGTAGTCATCGTTCCAAAGGTCAAAATCATGATGGTGTAAAGTTAGTTGGTAGAAGTTGATGGTCCCATCAGCTGGCCTTGGTACAATTTAATGCAAATCGATTAAAAGCTTCCTATCCCCATATTGTAGGTTCTGAGATGCCATAGGACTTCCCCCTTTGCCCTGGGGGAGCCTTGGAGAACCTTGGGATGGGGGGGGACCTTAAAAGTAAAGAATTGCCACCAGATTGCCACTGGGATCAGGACCAGCAGTGGTAATAGTCTCTCTCCCCACACCCCAAGATTCCCAAAGGCTTCCTCAGGGCAAAAGGGAGACTCAGGGAGCTTCGGAATCAGATGGTGGGGGGGGGGATAAGAAATTTTCAATTAACTTAATCATTTCCAGTGCTCAGATCTGGTTCATAACACTGTGACTTTTGCCCATTTTATCATTTTTGCCCATGTTATCTTTGCTATGCCCTCAGTGACACTGCAGGGATTTTCCAAACTTGTTATAATAGTGGTTTAGTGGACATTAGCATTATAGAACACACAAATACATAAATGTGGAGTAATTCAGTATTGCCTTTTATAAAGCAGTCCCAAGTCATGGTTGAAGGTAAGAGACCTCTGAAAGCAACTAGGCTTCACAACCACATTGGGAGCTAAGTTCCTCAGAAAAATCCTGGCTCAGCTTTAACAGCGACAAAATAACCTATGCAGAAGCTAATTCAGCACGGCAGGGAAGTGAGCAAAGTTATAGATTGTGTAAGAAGCAGAATGGCCTTGGTATCTGTCTGTCTGTAACCTAGGTGCATTCCGCTTTCGCTGAACCCTGAGCAACTGAACGGTGAAGGCATTCAAGATGGCAATTCTTGCAGAGAGTAATAAAAGCCCAATGGTACTTCGGGTGATAGCCTCAAATCCTCTGCCAGATTTGCAAAGATTAAGTAGCACCAAACAAAGATATTTAAATACAGTAGCCCCCCTTATCCGTGGGATGACTATCTGCTGATTCACTTATCCACGCTCTGAAAATATTAAAAATATTAAAAGAAAAATCCCATAAATATATTTCTAACAATATTTATGGAATGACCCAAACTGCCTACTAGAGGGAGCCAAATACCACGCTTTGTGTAGCATTTGCTATTAGAATAGCATTCACTATAATTCATGTTTCCATGTTTGTCAGCATCCGCAGGGAGGCTTGGAACCCTCACAGATCCAGGGATCCTACTATATACAGATATTCTTTAGACTGAAAAGAAAAAGAAAAGACTGTGTGCAGTCGTTAATCCCAACAAGAGAGAAATGTAACAAAGGAAGGGTGATGGGAATCTGGATACCCAAATTTAGAGGGTGTAAAGATTTGCCTCTAGAACCCACTTAAAGGTATTGTCTTCTGGGAGGGCATGAACCTATTCGGTGGTATTTGCTGCTGGAAGGGCAGGAATTTACCATTCTCTAGATTACATGCCATCTCCAACTGCTACTCCTTTGGCAGATGGAGATATAAAACAGACAGGTTAAAAAGGGAAGCCAAGATGGTTATCACATTTGTTGTTGTTGTTCTTGCCAGCTCAAGCCTGTGGCTTCCTTTAGGGATTCAATCTATCTCATATTTAGTCTTACTCTTTTCCTGCTGCCTACAACCTTTTCCAGCATTGTTGTCTTTTCCAGAGAATCCTGCCTTCTCATGATGTGCCCAGAGTAGGGACAACCACAACTTTAACATTTTTGCCTTCAGAGATACATAGTCCAGGCTTAATTTGCTCTGGGACCCACTTATTTGTCTTTCTGGCAGTCCAGGGTATTCTGAAAGCGATCCTTTGGCACCGCATTTCGAAAGAATCATTTTTTAAAATCCTGTCAACTATCACATGCGCAGGCCCAAACATTTTGCCATTCTTCCCTCTGCTTCTTGAATCTGCCATTCTCCCATGACCGGAACTTCACCAATAAAGCAGTGAAGCCCCCATATATCAAAAGTGCTGATAATGGTTTCACAACTAGAGGAGAGGAGAGTGGAATGAACAGGAGTTGTGAAGTGACCCTTTATGTTATATCCCATGGAAATAAACCCAGTTACTACCTAGCCAAATGATGTCTGTGCCAAGGTGCCCACATCAAGGGTACTATCAGGTTTGGAATGGTGTGGTGATGTTCTGGTTGGAGGGTGAACTCATAATCAATACAATTCGTTGATCGCAGGTAATGACTCACTGTGGGTAATCCTAGCAGAACAGGAATGGTGTGTCCTACATTTCTCTCATCCTTTCCACTGCTTATGCCCTGAATGCTTTTGGGTACTGCTGCTTTTCAAGTTCCAAGACATTTGCACAGAAATAACCCGTCTGGTTTGAGAAATTCTTTGGCTTCCTTTGAACTAAAGCATTCCTTGCTGAAAACATTCACCGCGCAAGGCCTGCTGTTATTTAAAAATATTAGCTCTGTCTAAGATTCTCATGAAGGAGGCAAGTAGGAATCGTGGAGAATATTTACTGCTATAATACTTAGTGCTCGGTGGTGAGCCAAGGAAAAAATATCATTTCAAAATCTACGCTACGTAGCCTCCCTCCCTCCTTTTGTGACTGAATCGGTCCTACTTTTTAAGCAGTTGCTGGTCCTGTCTAGCTTGGCTCTCAGGCCATGATCTTTCTTGCCCTTAAGTTCCACCCTTATGCGTAGTTACTTAGGAGTATGCCCTGCGGAGTGGACTGAGTAAACACATACAGTGATTCACATCAATGGCTGGCGTCCATTAGGGTTGGTGGGCTGGAAGTCAAAATGAGCGGCGGTGGGCTGTGTTGAAAGCTGAAGTGAGTAGGCACACCGTCATTCTGGCTCCCACTCTCTGACATAAACAGAGACAGGGAGACAGACAAGTATTTATACATACGCATACGCCGAAACATTCTGACTTTGATAAAGAGATAGGCAGAAGTGGGCTGGATAAAGGTAGCCTGAGGTGAGGCGGGGCCCCACTAGCCCTATAGACAAACCACCACTGTTTAGTCAACAACTCCAGGAACTTATCAGAACCTCATGGTGACTCCCAGGAGACGTGCCAGCCGGTGTAGCTCCCAGGGCCCCCTCAGAAGAAGGGAATGGCAAACCACTTCTGAGTACTCTCTAGTCAGAAAACTCAGGAAAGGGTCTCACGTCTTCATTACTATATAGACACATAGCTGCTTTCCTTCTAATAGTGCACTCAAGGACTGGGGGCAAACAGCCAAATGGTAGCCAAAATGGTCCGCAGGAGAAAAGATAATGCTTCAAGATTCAGCAAATGATAAACATGTTTAAAAGTCAAAACCTAACTGGGCATGTTCCATTCCCAGTCAGGATGGAGCATGTTCACTAACTCCAGAATGCTGAGTAACAGAAATGAAACAAACAAACAAATATATATGGTAGATAGTAAAATGGGTAGTCTGAAAGAGGGCATGGGTGGCTGGCAAGGACCTTGAATAGGTGTCCATCTCTTGTATGTACTTCCTTTGTTGCAGAGTTTTGAATTTCTGATAAAATTCTCTTTTGGTACAAGATAGAGACAAATGGTTACAAGTCCCTCAGAGTCCACCTCTTTTTTTCTTAACTGGAACTTACAATTGCAGTAACTCAGAGGTAAAAGGCTTTACCTCAGAGTGAGTTACAAGTCCATCGCAGAGGGAGGCTTTGTAGGAGAAATAATAAAAAGCATTTCTTTACCTACACCTGCAGACTTGTGTGAGGTGCTTTCTTTACTGCACATATATTTAGCAACCAACCAAAGAGATCAACAGTAAACAAACAACTGCCATCAAGCTAGGAAAGAGAGGTAAAGAGCACTCAGCAGGGGAGCAGGGCTCTCTTTGAATTCAAAGACTGGAAGGAACAATTGGTTCCTCGATAATCACCCCAGCCCAGAAGTCTTTCCCAGTCAAACAAACCACAGGTAGCACATGAAGTTGCAAACGAAACTCCAACATCCTTCAGTCCTTCTACCCCATCCCACAATCTATTGCAGGAAACAAATTAATGCAGGACTTCCTGTTAAAATTATAGAAGAATTTTATTTTGTAAAAAGCACACACCATGTAACATGATACACATTCTTCTATTTCGGCTTTGTATAATGCATGCTTTAAAAAGAAATGGATGTTCTGTGTTATTTTGAAGTCAAGCCGGTATTTTCCTTTGAAGATTCAGTCTTCTTTCTATATACGTCTCCCTTTCTAGATACTTCTGTATATTTCTCCACCCCCCACCCCCCAAATACAGCAAACAGTATTTCCTCCGGATATTCCTAAATCTGGCCAGCATCCTATTAGGGTTTGTGCAAGGGTTGCATAATGTGTTGCTACTAATTGCAGCTAATGGTCAAGGTGCATCCCAGTTGCACAACCAGTTACACCAGCGAGCACCTTTACTGGCATCTTATAAATTAGCTGCAATGAGCAACAGCATGCTCTGCTAACATCAATAGAACTTTGACCCCTACATAACAACAACATAGCCACCTGGGCAATAGTGGGGATGATGGGAACAATACTTTGTCAATCCCAGGAGGACCTGTGGGATGAACACGTATATGCATAGCATTCTTGGTCCAGGCAGCAACACTGGATGAGAAAGACTTCCTAAGCATATACAGCTGAACTCATGAACGGAGGTTAATGTATAAATCAGACAAAGGGAATAATCATTCTCCCCATCATTGCAGTATCTGAATACGGTTAGGTCTACTCTTATTCTCAGATGGAAAGAGAATGTCCTAAGCCAGGGATAAACAACATCTGGCACCCCAGATGTTACAGGACTGCCATGCTCGCGTCCTCACCTTAGACTATGCTGGCTAGGGCTGATGGGAGTTGTAGTCCAACAATGCCTGGACAGCCACATGTTCTCAACTTTTGCTCCAAACCATGACTCTAGCATATGTAAGGCAAAGGTTAGGATTCTTGGATCAAAAAACACCAAGTGGGGATTTCCCAAGCTTCTCCTTCAGAGATGTTTGGCTGCAGAAACACCCTGATCCAGAAGAAACAGGAATTTGGACAAGGCTTGTATTCTGCTGAAATAGATATACATATTTTGCCCTACAGAAAGAGTTCTTCTAGCTCTCTGTTTTGGATATTAACTACAACTACACTACAATTTTTATGGGGTAGGTAACCAGATTGATGGAAGAGTTGATGAGTGTTTAAATTAATGCTGAACACTATGTGATGCCCATGGTACCATCAGGATTGCTCACCTACTCTCTCACACACACACACCGGTCTGCTTTACCAGACCATCAGAGTGGGTTCTGGGCACACTTAAAGGACTGCTGGAGGGAGTGGGGGATTCTTACACTTATGAATGTGGCTTCCATGAATGTGCGTTAGATTACATAATGGGCCTCAAGTGCGGAAAATTAAACTAGAAGGCTAAATCTATGGCGAGTGAAAACAATGAAGGAATGTTGCAAAGTGTCTCCCACCAGGACAAGATTCTGTCTGGATCATCCCGAAGTCACTTAATAGACTTTGAAGCAAAGTAGGAAGCTCAAAGAATGACCAATGGGGCTACTTGGATAAAAGACAAATTTTCTGTGACTGTGGAGAAATTTAATCAGTGCAGCATTTTATGTGCATGCAATTTATGTCCCACTACATGTACAAATGGCTGATATAACACAATTGAAATAGTCTACTTCTGGTCAAAAATAGTCTAATCTTGTTGGCATTTAAATTTGTTTGAACTTTATCTATTTTTAATATATATATATGTGCCCATAATTTTAAACTGTGCAGCTTTCTGATTTGGATAAAGAAAGATGGAAAATAGGATGGCAGGTGGAATAGGTGGCCTATGTCATCGTGGACAGATTTCTTGCTCCTTGACAGAGTTGCCAGCTCTCAGGATTCACTAAAGGCTGGTCCAGGGGAACAGCTGTGCTTCCTGGGTCCCCAGGCGAGGAGACAAACCTCAGGGTAGGCAGCACTGAAGATGGGAAAAACTTGATTTGTGTTTTGGAGGCAGTTTTAAAGCCTGGCTGCCAATCTTCACCCGTTCTCAGCTGGTGCCAGAACAAAGTTTCTCGATGTGGATCTGTTTGTGTATGAGAGAGAGAGAGCTTCTCTAAATGACACAATCAGCACAAGGAAATGAACAACCCATCTTTCTTCCCAGACCTCTCCCACTGCTCTTGACCTTTTGGCCATCAGTGTTGAGCCCATTATGTAATGAAGAGCAAGACAGGGAGTGGAGAACCAGTTTACATATTAGCACATCTCCTTTTTGCACAAGCAATGTGACAGCAATGACGCAGACTTCCCCTCCAAATCTTTGCCTGCCCTGCCTCTGTGACATCACGATGGCCTGACCCCTGGCCTCAGATCTTACCTCTGAAAACTCAGGGAATGGGATGCTGCTGGTTTCCCAACCTCATGTTGGATCAACTTTGTTTTTGCCTAAAACCTCAAGATCTACCAACTGGGACCTGGTGTAAAGGACCTGAATCCATTCTGAGCCCAAAAATCCATTTTGAGCTCCAGACCTGAACAGAACTCATAGTCCTTCCATGCAAACATCCACTTCTAATAAGTTGAGCTTAATAAGCTAGAGCTCATTCGAACTATGTAATTTCAGGAAGGTGTTCTTTTGTTCCGGCTTTTGGCAAACAACTGGGAGTCAGAAATCTTTGTCAATTGCAGAGATCTTCCAGCAGATCTAGATCCACTTTCCACCCATTCTTGACCTATGCAAACTCTACAACGCAATGCCAGTATCCTTGAAGTTTCAACCGAAATGGATGAGTCCACTTTATTTAAAGTGGGGCACCATCTAAAATTCACTGCTACATTTAACACTTTGCTGCCACAATAAGCAAACAGCGCTAGCGTGGTAAATTCACAGCAGACTTTTTCCGGTAGTTTTCCACTGAAAAGGATGATCGAAGAGTTTCCATGGAAGTCATTAGGACAGATGGTGCTGCGCTAGGTCTCCTCAGGAACAAGCCACCATAGACCTCTCTGGATTTCTTTCGGAAGTGTTTGCCTACAATAACATACACTATTGGGTTAAGGCAACTGTTGCTAAAACTACAGTAGGTCCCGATCTGTGTAGCCACATCTAACACTTGTTCTGCAGGACAACTGGACATAACCTTGATTTGTTTTAATGTGTCCAAGAATGTGGTGATCTGGAAAGGTAGCCAGCAGATGAAGAACAAAAAAAGGACAGCGAGAACCAGGACAGTGGCTTTCTTCTCACTCTGAATAGCTCTGATCTGCTGAAATTCATTCGTTTGCAAAGCATGGATGATATGAATGGTGCAGTAGGTAATGACACAAAGTGGCATCAAAAAGCCCACAGTGTTCAGCAAAGTGTTTGTGATTATTACCCACTGATCAGTAGACGGATAAACCAAAATGCAGGCTGTGACATTATCTGGAGGAGGCACGTGTTCTATGGATCTGAATACCAGAGCCGGTGAACATAAGAAAAGCGCAGAAACCCAAATAATAAGGCAGTACCATTTGGCAGAGGAAGGTCGGCGCATGTTTCCCAAAGACATGGTTTTCACCAAGGCCAGGTAGCGGTCAATGCTCACCATTACCAAGAAGTAAATACTGGAGTACAAGTTCATATACGAGATGGTGTTCACAACTTTGCACATGGCGAGGCCAAACGGCCATTCAAAATTATTGGCTATATTGATGGCCCAAAAAGGCAAACCACAGAGTAACAGGAGGTCAGCAGCTGCTAAGTTGGCCAAGTAGATTTCAGCCACCGTGCAGCGGCTCTTATGAAGAAGCAGAACACTGAGCACAAACACGTTCTCGATCACTCCCACGACTGCAAGAAGCCAGAGCAACACCGGTTGGATATCGTTCAGCCACGTCCATCCTTCCGGCCATGGGCAGAAGGTGCTGTTGTTCGTGGCATCAAGCCACGTGGACTGAGTCATCTCCAATTTCCAGGTGGCCATAAAGTCTGTACTGTTTGGGGCCATCAGGATGGTTGTTTTACACCTGGAAAAACAAAAACAGAAGTTTAGATCCGTTTTCAGTGCAATACAAAGAAGTTCAGCACCCAATTCAATCCCAGTACTTGTTGGAAATCAAGAAAGGTGTAATGTTTTGCACAAAGAAATATATACATTTCGGGGCAGTCATGGTAGAAGCAGATAAGGTTCCCTCTTGTTTATCTGTCTCATCTACCCTTTTTTTGTAGATGGATATTCTTAAGCATGACTTTACTTCTTCCCCAACTTTGTCTGGCTCTCATCATAGAAGGAATCTAGGACAGTGTCCTAATTATCCAATCTCAGGGCCGAACTACACCTCGGCAGATAGCTCGTTGTTAGAGCCTGAATTATGTTAGTGGTTGAGATATGTAATTAAGGCAGACCTTCTGACTGAAAATGAGACCTGAAAACAAAGCCAGGTTTAGCTCCTGAGGATCATTCACAATGCTTTCAAAAACCAAGATACAGTATTCCCCATTCGGGTTATACAGATTATATAATCCCCTATATAGATTATATATAATACTTGCCCCCAGATGGTATTCCTCTAATGAAGCCTGTTCCCTTGGTTTCTCCTAAACTGTTATCTTAACTACACCTTGCACCTCACATCTCTGCCTCAAATGTGAGACGTTGGTTCTGTTAAAGGAAAAATCTACAATGGGACAAGAAAATTCTCAGGGTTAGGTTGGGATCATACAGAAAACAATGAGGGAATATAATTTCTGCTATTAGAAATATGTATATTTTTATGAGACTGAGACACACTTCTGCTCCCCATGAGGCCAAAATAGTGGTATTATTAGCATTGGTTTGGCCTGTTCCATTTTCCTATTTAGGATTTCTCACTATAAGACAAATTCTTTATTGTTGATTATTCATAGACTCATCTGCCTTGCAGGGCTGTTCGGAAGAGAAGTTAAAAATAGCAAAGTGCTCTGAATGTGGCAGATTGGAGACACACATACAGCTAATACAGATGATGCAGCTGATTTTTTAAAATTAAAAAGTGTCAAAATTGTTCCAAAAGAATTGACTGATTTGATTTGATTTCTACTTTGACTATTTCTTCATGAATGGCACTGAAGGCAGCTACTAATGAGCTCGGACAAAACAACTACAATTTAGACATGGCATAAATTTAAAATGGAATTAAGTCAAATCAAGAAGGAACAGCACCTATTCAGGGGGAAAGGTCCCTTTCACAGCAACCCAGTTTAATTGCCGTCAAGCTGCCTGAGGAAAGGTTGAAAGAAATGGACATGTTTAGCCTTAGGAAAAGAAGGCTGAGGGATGATATGATAGCACTTTTCAAATATTTGAAAGGCTGCCATACAGAGGACAGCAAGACCTGTTATCTATCATCCCAGAGGACAATGGGCTCAAGTTAAAGGAAGCCAGATTTCGGTTGAATATCAGGAAAAACTTCCTAACTGTTAGAGCAGTACGACAGTGGAACCAGTTACGTTGGGAGTTGGTGAGTGCTCCAACACTGGAGGCATTCAAGAAGAACTTAGATAATCACCTGGCAGATTGTTGTATTCCTGCACTGAGCAGGGGGTTGAGACTTTATGGCCTTGTAGGCCCCTTCCAACTTCACTTTTCTATGATTCTAATTAGAGACGGGGGTATTTGTATTCGTATATGAATACAAATATCCCTGCACAGGTGGCATTAATGTTGACTAACTAACTGATCTGCCATGGACGTGGACAGCGCAATTCTACCAATGGCTCTGCAGCGTGCGATCTGCTCGCCACTCCTTGCAGGAGGCGGGAGGACAATCCTCGCTGCAAGGTCAAAGAGTGGTGAGCGGATTGTGTGCTGCGGAGCCATTGGTAGAATCGCGCCATCTGTGTCTGCAGTGGATTGGTGAGTGGACCAACCGGCCCCATGGGGCTGGACCCTTGTTAACGCCACCTGTGCAGGGATATTCGTATACGAATATGAATACCCCCATCTCTAGTTCTAAGGGATGGGACCTCTTAATTATCTAGCATGTGGCAATAGCTTCTTATGCTGATCATTAAAGTCTGATCAACTGCTTTTCCCTTGTATTGGGTCATGGACTCTCCTGGAGATGACTCTTGATTAAGTCTCGTGCTACTTCACACCTTAGATAAAGGTTGGTATAACCTGTTGAAGCCAAGGTATTTATGCAATCAACATTCTTACTGTCTTTCACTTGTGTCTGCAATGCTACTGTGACCTTGCTAATCCATTTCCTATGTCTCCCCTGTATATACCTGAAGTTTTGCTTCACTCTAATGTGCCTGAGGAAGTGGATATGTACATTTTGGAATACAACAAATGGGTAAGAGGCAATACCTTTATCTGAAAATCATTCAACGCAAGCCTTCATGAATAAATTCACTTCCTCAGGCACACTGCAGAAAAAGTATAAACAATTATAAATAAAGTGTAAATAAATGTCCTCCAAATTGTCTCCATGTTAGTCTGTGCTGGCATCTCACACACAAGAAGACAAAAATGTTCAGCCATCAGAAAGACTAACTGCTATATTTTAATGTGAGCTTTCACATATAAGGGTCCGAAGAATTGGATCTTTTTAAGGAGAATGGCAGGATATAAATATTTTGAATAAAATAAATAATAAAAATTGTAATGGCAAAAGTATGAAAGGCATATTTCTTAGGTGAGTTCAGAGCTGTTTTTATCCAGTTTCTGTGTGTCTGTCTCGAAATGCTTCACTCTATTGCCATATGGTTGGATTTTTCCACTGAGCCTTAATGATAGGGATTAGTCTTTATTTCAAATACAACAGCCTTTAGGAGCCATAACATCCATCCATCCATCCATCCATCCATCCATCCATCCATCCATCCATCCATCCATCCATCCATCCATCCATCCATCCATCCAGAAAATTAACACAAACATCTCAACCAGGCTGGCTAAAATAAGAAAGCACGGTGTCAGCTAACAATGAAATAATGGATCTTCTTCTCAAATTAATGGAGCTGAGGAGAATTGAACTGGTGTAGGAAAATGATGATTTCAGGGTTTTGAATTTTTTGCTCCTACCAACTTCCTTCATTAATTTCCTTTCAGCTTCTCTGCCTGGAGACTGGCAGAAGATAGACCAGTGCTTATACCCACTGTTCTACCTTTGATGTACTCTGCCATCAGTGACACACACACTAGCAGGTGGTAACAGACAAACAGGAAGACAGATATAGACAGGTGTATGTGTGGCTCCTAATACATGCATTGTTCAACCATATAATGGCCAGAATCCAGCTGAAGACTCTCACTGGCGTTAAGCTCATCAGGTTAGATTTCCACAGAAAATTGCCACTAGCTAAGATGCTGGAGTTCAAATTTTTCACCATGCGCCCATGTGTGCAACCAGTGCGTGTGACAGGAAATTTAAAGGCATGGATACAAAAGGCCTTGGTGTGATCCAGGCGACTGGGCTTTCTTGTCTTGTAAACACTTATCCTTGAACACACACTGGTTGCTCTGGACCAGCCTTTTCCCATGGCCACAGTCTCGTTTTGCCCCCAACATGTGAGGACCTTCATTTCTGAAGAGAGATGGCAGCAGCAGTAACAAGAGCAGCGCCAGCCACTGAACAGGCTGTCAAGTGGCTGTTGTCCCACAGCAGTTTTCAATTTGCTGCTATGCAACAGTCTCGCCTGCATGGAAGGTTTCTGAAGCCATTACCAGCACTTTAGACCTCAATTGTGAAGACGTCTGTGACCGCCCTTCCATTGAGAGCAACATCGGTACTTCAGTCAATGAGGCAGAAGAGACCGGGACTTGAAAAGCACGTGGGCTTGGAAAACAAACTCAGGAGAATAGATCCAAAGCAAGGTGAGGATTACTATGGTGTTCTTGATCAATGATTTCTCATCCATGTATGACATGCTTTGTCTGAGGAAATGTTCACCCATTAAATACATAGCACCAAAACTCCTTTTCCCGCCTCTGCCCTCCATAGTGGACCATGTTGCATGATATTTTGGGGTGGCATTTGTCTTCTCTTTTAAGATCTCATTATTCACACACCGTTTTCTTTCCATGTCCATGTATTTAGCTCTATTGTTGATTTTTTAAAAAAATACTATCTTTTCACCTACCAAGTGCTGATGTCTCATGGATATAAATGCAAGAATGGATCATACCTTTTCCATTCTTGCATTTGAGTAATCTTGGGGATCACCATTGCCTATTCCTTGTTCATAATGGATATAAGCTTCTCCACCCCGCCCCCCTTATGTGTTTTTGGAAGTCCAATGGTATGCTTTAATTCTTCTCAATAAATTACTTCTTGCTTAAAAATCAAGAAATACACAGGGCCATCCTTGTTGTTTGAGTCTCATTTCTCCCAAGTAATCAGTTTACTCAAGCATATAAACAGTGAAAGCTGGTTGTCACGACATCCCTTTTCTTGATGGAGAACGTAAACCACAGGAGAAATTTATGACACCCTTAAACATCCCAGTTGTTATAAGCAGATCTGAAGCATCACAGGAGGTTGCTGAGTTAGGTTTCAACATGATTTTTTATGGCGGAGTTCACCACAGTTCAGATAAATTCAGGTGTGAATTGTTTAACGCAACTGCAAAAGACAAACTGGATTGTAAGGGTCTATCAAAAATACAGCTGGTTAGATAACTCTCTGGGATCTCAGACTATAATAATTCAGACACACAACGATGTGAACATTTAAAATTCCAGCTGTCCAGAATTTAGAGCCCGGATGAGTTACAGTTTGGACTAGCAATGGGCATGAGCTGCTGGTTTGGTGGTTCATGCCAGTTCGTTTATCAGCCAAACTAGTGTTTGGCGCTTCAAAGTCCCACCTTCCCCGGTGGGCACCCCTTGGAGGCAGTGGCCTGGCTTCCCTGCCCCGCCTCCTCTGGGCACTGCCCCCCCAGTGGCTGCTTGCTAGAGGAGGTGGGGCTTTGAAGCACCAAACACCTGTTTGGTCAATATATAAACCGTCATGAACTGCTGAACCGGCACATAATGAAACAAAGTTGTACACAAGCCAACATCCAGAACAAGAACTCTTTAATCAGCAGCAATGTCCTGCTGCCCATTGCACCAGCAGAGTTATCAAACCGGACATAGGCCATACGAATATAGGAAGCTATACTGAATGCCAACATTGGTTCATTTAGCCCAATACTATCAACTCTGACTGGCAGTGGCTTTCTAGCATTTCAAGTATGATTCATTCCTTGCCTTACCTGGAGATATATCTGTGAAGATTCTTAGTCATCCAGGTGAGGTTATCTGGAACTTAAGTCATGGCAACTGGACTTCTTTCTTGTTAGGTTAAAACGTTTCACTACTCATCCACTACTGGAGAAGCTACTTGAATGAATAGTGAAACATTTCAACCTAACAAGAAAGATGTCCAGCTGCCATGACTCAACTTCCAGCTTACATGAATTTGGGAAAGATTAAATTGGCCTGGTAAGGAGATGGCACAATTTTTTTCCCCTAAGGCACTAAATTTACACAGTGAACTTAAATGATCTTATAATTCAATGTTGGCTTTAGAGTAACCCAGCGCTATTAATCCCAGAAACAATAATTCTTTAGACAGGTGCCTTTTCCGTTCAGTTTGAAAAGTATCCAATAATGTTAATGGTGCAAGTCACACTGATAAAATGCTCAAGCCGCTGCTGAGCCGAACTTGTGGCTCGCCTTTGCTTCTCTCCCCGGATAGCGTGAGACTTCTGGTATCACAAGATTAGCATAGGAGGAGATGGGGGAATGTTAAGTTATTTAAGACCCATTCCTCCCTCTCCTCTTCCTCTTTTGGCACCCACCCGCCTACCCTTTATTCTACGGTGAGTTTATCTGGTCGCCTATGGGGCCAGATAGGATTTTTTGATCCATATCCTGATTGGCATTTGGCCTTGCAGCTATATCCACTCATGGAAAAGGCTTCAGGAGTTAACCTAGAGACAAAATCCGGAGCTGGAGTCCCGAAGGCAGTTCGTGTCATTCTGCCAACTCCTGTGACGTTGCTGGATCCAGTTGTATTGGCTCTTGCCTTTCCACTGGAACATTTCAGCAACGTGGAGAGGGGGGATCTGCTGCTTGGGTAACAGCCTATCTTCCATATTTACCCAGGCTTCATGCTCTGGAGAGAACACTCCTCGATTCAGAGCATGTTACCATAGTCTCTCGAGACTGAAGGATGCCTATGATTTGGATGCGGGGATTTTTCGCCTATCCCACACTGGAACCGGAGCATTGACATGTTAAAGGTGGAAAATTGGTTCACACTGGCGGGTAGAGCAGATATAACAGGTTTTGTTGGTGAGTCCCATTGCAAACTCAGGTAAGCTATAGCCCATCTGACCTCCCAGCGCTGCGGATCGTGCAATTACAGTGTTTGGGGGGGAAAGATGCACTGGGGCCATGCCCGAACCAACAGTCAACAAAGAGAAGCTGGCTTGAGGCCCCTGGGTGGTCAAATTTAAGACTGTGAGAACTTGGTGCCGGGGACTTGCCCATTTGTTGCTTAATGGGTCCTTTGGGACCTCTGTGCTTAAACCTGATTCCATATTATGGCAGGACCCCCTTTGCCAAAGGATGGCAACACTGATTATGTTTAATAAAATGTGGCCTGTGATTAACCCCTAATTCTTGTCTCACGTCTTCATTCCGGGGTTGGGAGGGCAAAGATAAATTTTAGCTACTAATCTATCATGTATACCTTGGCACAAGCTTCGATAGGGATTACACCAGCCTCGAGGCACAAAATCACATTAGAGACACTGTGGTAAAGCAAATTTATCTCTCAAGAAGTTAGTTTGAATAATTTCAAACAGTTGAAAGTTATCATGAGTACACAATTGGAATCCATACAACATTTGTGTGATAATTTTAGCCATGAATACTTGAATCACAGAAGGGTTATATTGTCCGCCTTTTGAATAAAAACATCTCACCAGTGCTGCAAGAATCCTATGAGAATTTACTGCAGCATTCTTTATATACAAAGCCAGAATCCAGATGCAAGAAAAACTATTTGTAAGTATTTACAGTATAGCTTGAAACCTGTTTTATGGGGTTCCCATTAATTGTCCATTTATGCTCAGTTCTCTCCGTGGGGTGGAAGACAGAAGGGTGATTTCTCTCTCTTTCTTTTCCCTTTAAAGGGAAGACAGGCTAAATGAGGTCACTTGAGGTATGATGCGGTTTCCTAGCCCCAAACCACCCAATTCTTTCCTGTGGATCCCAGGACCACGTCAAATGGCATACCATAGTCAAAGCAACCCTGTTCAGCTCAATCTAGCCTGGTCTAGCCCACCCTCAGTATTCTCTGCAGATAGAGAATTCCCACTGTTGGAAATAGGCTGGCAGATGTGTAAAAGGCTATCTTTGAAAAGAGCCCAGCAAACTGGCTGGCTCTGATTACAAGCAAAAGTACTCTGCACTGCAATGTATTGATTCAGATCCTATCTGGAGAGGAAAATAACTCAAGGTGGACAGCTGCAAATGTGTTTTATATGTTAGTGCAGGAAGCCATCCTCTCTCTATTTATGGCAACAAAACAATGGAAAAGGAAATGAAGACTTTGCCTTATTTCCATGGAGGAAACTTAACACCAACCAAATAATGACAAAAAAAAGCTTTTACACACAAAATACTACCAAAAGGACAGATCTGGGCCACATCCCAGCATCTTTAGAAAGACCATCTCTCACTCAACATCTGTGCACAGGTAACCTGGTTCTCTGAAACAAATGTACCCTATAACTTATGAATACTATTAAGCTGCTTTATTTCAATCTAGCATAAACAGATTTTTAAAGATCTGCTTGGTCCTTAAAGATCTTTAATATCTTTAAATATCTTTAAGATATTTAAAGAGCCTTGTGGCGCAGTGGTTAAACTGCTGTACTGCAGCCAAAACTGTGCTCACAACCTGGGGTTCAATCCCAAGTAACCGGCTCAAGGTTGATTCAGCCTTCTATCCTTCTGAGGTTGGTAAAATGAGTACCCAGCTCGCTGGACGGGCAATGTGTCACCTGCATAAATAATGTAAACCACTTGGAGAGTGCTTAAAATGCTATATAAACAGCATGCTTTGCTTTTATGATTCCACGAAAAAGGCAAGGAAAAAAAAAAGAACAAGGCACTTCGGACAGAATCCTATGGACCTTAGCCTTTTTCCCCCAATGAAAAAAACATTCCTTGTTCTTATGATTGCATGAACATGTCAGAAACTCCAGGAGCTGAAGTTGCTAAAATCTCAAAAGCCAAAGGAACATCCAGAAATATTTTTCTAAAGGGTTCTAGTAGGAGGTGACTTTCAAGCTAAAAGAAACAGGATAAATTTTACAAAGCAATTGGAGAAAAAAAAATTACATTTGTTTGGGTTAGGCTGGTGAAGAATCCTGATTTTCTATAGACTTCAACACTGAGGATCTTAATGCATAGCACTAGAGAGAGAGAGAATTGCAGTATTTAGATAATAAACCACAACTCACAATGCTTTCATTATAAGAAAGCTCTACATGGCACATGGCTAATATTGGGGATGGGGTGGGAAGTACCCAGATCAAAGGACATAATAGGACCACTCTATTATTATTTCTTCAGACCTCAGCTGGAGTACTGTGTCCAGTTCAGGGGAATGCATTTAAAGCCAGAGATAAACAAGGTGGAACCAGAAAAAAGGTGGCCAAGGTAATAAAACCAACCTCTCTGAGTAACAGTTGAGAAAGTTGGGTATGTTTAGCCTGGAGAAGAAGAATGATAAGTGTATGACTATTATTTTCAAATATTTGAAGGACCATCATATGGAAAACAAAGCAGGTTTGTTTTGTTTGGCTCCGAAGAGCAGGACCCAAACAAATTACTGGAAAGGAGAATCCAATTACTGGAAAGGAGAATCCAATTACAAGAATAATGGTGTGTACTAAATATAAGAAAAGAATTTCCTGCCTCTAGATGTTGTTGGATAAGGAGATGGACTACCTTTGAGGATACTGGACTCTCCTTCACTGAAAATGTTGTAGATGTCGGGTAATCATTTCTTACGGATGCTTTAATTGTGGATCTTCTGCTTTGGAAGGACCCGTGACTCCTGGGGGGTCTAATCCATTCTTCTATTTTATGAACCCTAGGATCAGAGGGTGTGTATGTGGATGGTGTCATTTGGCTCCATCAGGATCAGCATCCAGAACACAGTAGTGTGTTCTTTCACTAAAATATTTTTCCCAGTCATACAAAAGGTCAAGGTCTGATGAGATGTGGCTGGTTTTTTGTGAAATCCTTTTTTCCAACTATGCTCTTCCTTCACAAAAACAAGTATTTCCACACATTTAACATTTGCCTTTCTGGTGTGTTTGTGCTTACATATACACAGACATACATTTAAAGGGCAAATTGTTCCCCTTCAAGCCACACTTGGGCCACAGATGGGCCGACGTGCCTGACTTTCCACACCCCATCTACAGTATTCTTTGCTGTTACAATTGGTGGACAACACCTTATTAATTACTCTCATTGTACCTCATAAGTAAGCTTCCACATAATGATAAGCACTGTTATGCTTGGTTTATCTACCGTACCCAAGAAGATATGATTCTCTCAATGGCATCAGGATGGACCTGATGATAACCCACCAGGAACTGATAAAATACAATCCACAAATTACTGTAAGCAGCCAAGAATCACTACATTCAAGGACAGTTTTTTTAAAATATATAAACCATACACGCACACACCAGAATAGCTTCGAAATGGCCATTATGAAGTCCAAGAAAAGAGGATTTTTTTTTCAGCCTGCAAGCAGAATTCCAATTTGGGAAGCACACTGAGAGATGCGCTCCAGGAATGGGTAGGGCTAAGGTCGTACACCCGAAGCAAAGTATATGTCTTCTACTTACAAATGTGAACATTTTCCCACCTAGCATACATACAACTCAGTCTTATGCCTGTTTGCTCATGAGTAAGCCACAGGGTTATGGATATACAGGTTGCAGACCAGATTATCATGCAATGCCTTCCCGAGCTTCTCATATCTGTCAGCTCAAATCACTGATGACCCAGTCACTGATGAAAATATAGAAAGCTTGAGGCAAGATGGGGATTCCATAGGCTGAATCTGGCCTGCAGCCTGGATGATCCCCCCACCCATCTCTGACCTAAATAAAAAATAATGTCGATGTAGCAATGTCTCTGATCTGAAGACCGTGAACTTCTGAATGTCAACATTTTCTGACTCTAAAAACCTTTGTAAAAAGGCACTTGTAACTCTACAACTGTAACTCCTGATTCTTCTTCTTCTTGTTATTCTCCACCTTCTGGTGCAGTGGTAAATTTTGAAGTAGAGACACCCATCAATCTAGTCATTTCCTCCAAGGACAGTCAAAAACTGAAGGTCTGTTGACCCATGTCAACAGAACCAGTTCTAAACTTCTCATTTCTGTCTGGGTTTTTTTGGGGGGGGGGGTAAAACTAAGATAAGACACAGATTCTGCATCTAGAGACAGTGCATCCCTAAGAGTAGAGGTAGGCAAAACACAACCCAGGAAGTGTGTAGGATCACACAGGGGCCCTGATCTGTCCCCTTCTCATCCCTTGTAGCCCCCTCTAATCTCTATATCATCATTTAAAAAAAAAATTGCCACCCAAGGCCCCTTGTTTCCTCTAGGAGTTTTGGGAAACTTTTTTTTCTAGTGCCCCCCCCGCGAAATTTTCCATATTTTGCTGTAACTTTTTTTAATGGCTGCTAGAAGATGAGAAGGAACTTCTTCATGAACAAAAACAAAGGGGGGGAAACAAGAAAAGGAGAGAGAGAGAGAGAGAGAGAGAGAGAGAGAAACTTATAAATAAAAATATTTTGGGATGGGCGAGTAGAGCATTGGAACAGATGTAGCCTTCCAAGGTCTAGGAGTGGGTGTATCCAGCTTTCAGACATCTGGAAGTTGCTCATATTTACTTAAGAGGCAGAGATTGTCTGTTTAACTTTCAGATAAGGTTGCAATGTAGCAATGAAAGATTTGCATCATCTGAAGAAAGTGTAGGGGGAGGAAGAAATACATATTTGCTTTAAGGTGTTTATCTGATCCCAAGAGATCAGAATTGATCTTCTGAGTACATCTTGAAATACTCTGCATTACAGCAGAAGAACACATTGTCTTGATTCCAGGTGGCCCCTGATTTTTCCACCAAACAAAGAGCTCACCCTACGTGCCCCTCAGCTGCCACGAGTTGATTTCATCAATAATACCTATTATTAATAATCAAGGTCCAGGCTGTATGTCATTTTAAAAGAAACAAATAGAAATTGTTTATTGTTACAGATATAAATACTTCAAGCAATGTTGTTAACTCTTAAACAAACATTCTCCTTTATCCCTCTCAACCACCACTCTCCCGCCCAAATCTCTCTCAATCTCTTCAACTACCTAACTCAAAACCGTATCTAAACTCCTCCTCCTCCTGGTCTCTTATATCTTGTGATTCTGCCCCACCAGCCCTCTCATTGGTCTGTGAAAATAGTGTATGAATGAATATTCATGACCACAGACTATTTCTCAGCAAGTTCATTCATCCCTGTTTGCTAGAGAGGATTATAGCTAAATGCATAGATAATGGAGAAACCTGAGTGTATGGACGTGTGTAGAGAGACAACATAATCATCCCTGTTAACGATAACAACAACAAGAACTCCCTGTGTTTTAATTTTGTGAGTTCTGGGTTGAATACAACACCCTTTTCAACTCTATAATTTGTTCCACAGTTTACTGATAATAGCGTTGCTGACTTAATATCTTTCCCCTGCAATTTATGGGTAGCTACATCTTGACTTTACCATTGCCTGCTACTATTTGAGACTGTTCTATGCCAGGATGGGAAACTTCAGTGGGCCCAAGGGCCACTTTATCAATTGACCAACAGTTGGGATAATGGAAGTTGTAATATATCTGGAGGACCACTGGTTCTGCCCGATGTGCTCAGTAACATTCACAACAGCAATCACTGCAGATGCCTAGTTTGCTGTACAAATTCAACACCCATAGTACATCTGAATCTTTAATTAACTGAATCTGTGAGCCCTGCCAGTCTGACCTAGATTAACTGTTGGCCCCTCCTCCATTCCCAGATCCATGGAGTCAACACCAGGTTTTGCAAACACAACAAGGTTTATTAAGAAGTGGGTTGGAGTAACAAACAACAATACAGATAACCAGCCTTCCTCGGGGCTAGTTGTCTTTACTAGCCTCTATTCAGTCTTGTTCTATTTGACACCGCTGCATCAGCATTGGGGGAATCTGAGTCCACAATTTGCTTCATAGGTGGTTGCCATGTTCCACTAAAACTTGAGACCCACAGAAGCAGGCAACGTGGGCCAGGGATGTAGCTTGCTTGCTTGCTTGCCTGCCTGCTTATCTATCTATCTATCTATCTATCTATCTATCTATCTATCTGTCTGTCTGTCTGTCTGTCTGTCTGTCTGTCTGTCTGTCTGTCTGTCTGTCTGTCTGTCTGTCTGTCTGTCTGTCTGTCTGTCTGTCTGTCTGTCTGTCTGTCTGTCTCCTTGAAAAGGATCTAAGGCAGCTTACAACAGTGAAAGACAATATTTAATTTTTTTTAAAAAATAGTCTACAATGGTGGTTAACATCATTAAAAGACAATATGTAAAGCTAAGAACAAATAGGAAAGAGGCATCTTATGTCATTAAAAGGCAATATTAAAGCTAAGAACGATAAGTATACAATTTTTAAAAACCACCAATCCCCCTCTGAAAAATGGAAAACACAGAAATGGAAAACATAAGTAGTAATAAAAATCCCGTCAAAGCAGTAATGCATAACAATCTATCTAAATAAAAAAAAAATCACACACAAGGGAAGGCTTGCCTGAAGAGAAATTTCTTTGCCTGCTTGTGGAAGGACAACAAAGATGGGGCCAGTCTGGCCTCCAGTGGGAGGGAGTTTCAAAGTCTGGGAGCAGTGACAGAGAAGCCCTCTCCTGTGTTCCCATCAGATGCACCCCTGAAGGTGGCAGGACAGAGAGGAAGGCCTCTCCTGATGATCTTAACACCCGAGTCATCTCATAATGGGAGATGTGGTCTTTGAGACAGCTTGGACCCAGACGTCCAGCAAAAGGAGGACATGTCCTCCTTTTTAGCCTAATGTCCTCCATCTGGCAGCCAAAGCTAAAAACCTTTAAAATGTCTGGCTTTTGTAATATTTTATGTTATAATTTTGGATGGAAGGGGGAGAGGTGGAAGGTGGGAAGCAGTCTCTGATGGAGTCACAATCTCAGACACCACTTTGGGCTGTAAATCAGCCACACCCGTGTTGAGCCCTTGCTTCTGGAGCTACCAACATGAATTTGACCCAGCTCCAGGAGGCACTGGAAGACAGGAGGGCCTGGCGTGCTCTGGTCCATGGGGTCACGAAGAGTCGGACACGATTTAATGACTAAACAACAACAACAAATGCCTCCTTTTGGTCCCCATGTATCTGTCAACCCTATTTATAGCCCTAAATATCTGGGGCCTGCTGCCAGGTGAGTTATGACCTCCGGGTTTGGTTGCACCAGGCATTCTTTCTGGTGCTGCCATCTCCAGTGCCACAGCTGTGTTGGGGTCAGCTCTCCCTGGCTGCTTCCTGCGGCAGCTCAAGGGCACTGTCTCTGCCATCTCTCACCCCAGTAATGGAAGACAGGGGTACTGGAAGCTCACCTCCTCCCCTTTAGGCATTCTCCATTCAAACAATTCTCCAGTCCTTTCCTACCTAGTCCCTCTCCAAGAGGGACTCTGTTTATTCTTCCCCCTCCTCTGCCCTGGAGTGCCTTTCCTAAGAGCAGGATTCCCGCCTAATTTCTAGATCCCTCCATCTCTTCCTCCACATTCTTCAACACCTCTTTTATATCTGTCACCCAACCAGCTCCTTATATATTGTAGAATCTAGATCAGTTTTGCTATTCCCTATCTCATAAATAAGCCATGTGCTTCCTTTTCCTGAAGCTTTGCCAGAGCATATGGAAGCCCCATATATCAACACAACATTCCTGAAAGCTGTTGTGTGTGGTCGGGGTGGGAAGCAAAGGTCAGTACACAACTGTGTGCTGGGAGAGGGCCAGCCCAACAAAGTGCTACATTTCTTGGCACCGGCTTACTTTGTTGTCTAGCTGTCTTTCTCCCTTTTCTTGCTCATGCTCACCAGATTGTCAGCCTGCCTGTGAATTCTATGACCTTGATTGCTGTGAAGGAAATGCAAGTAAAAATGGATCAAAATGGCCTTAAGTGCATGCTAAGACTTCAATGCAGAGGAAGGTGAATGAAACCTTTTCCCATGCTTTTCTCCATCCCAGAAAAGAAGGGGCTCTCTCATCCTATTTGCACCATCTCTCCAAAGGAAAATGCCAAATTGTAAAGAAGAGGTGATTTGTGCTGAGAAAATAACTGTTGCTTACACAGGTACCATGTCTGAAGATCTTTCGTCACCAATGTATCCAATAAGGATGAGAGTTTTGGATTTTCTGGACAACAAATACCATAATATAATAGGTCCTGGAAATGGTGAAAGAATGAACAAAGAGGCTGGAGGAGGAAAATAAAAGGTGGGTCCATGAAACAGAAATTTTATCTCCATGATTTCAAAAGATTTTTATGTGGGATCTTCCCCAGGCCATCGTCAGGTGCTAAGTCCCATCTGTGTTTATGGACTACACCACAGAAATAACAGGGAGTGATATGGGGAGGATCCCACATAAAAATCATGTGGATCCGTGCCTCAGATCCATGGTTGGGCACCACTGCAAAATTATGTGGTGAATATATCTATTTGATTTCTACAGTATATCGCAGATTATCTCTGCAATTTTGCTGATGTCCCACAGTGTATAGGATGATTGTTATGGTTTGCTACCACTTTTTGCTTTAGTTTACAATTCTTCATAAGTGTGGGAGGATTTTTTTGTCTAATGGTTTTAATTTATGTCATTATTAGGGTTGGGCCTGGCCACTAGATACGTGCACACGCACACACACACACACTCTATTCTGGGAGCTCAACCTTTCTTATACACACCTAACAAATACCTAAATGTGAGTCACCTGGGAGAAAGGCCTACATTAAAAGGTTTTGAGGCTCAGCTAAGTCTAGCTCCATGCAAGCTTTCTGTCCCTTTCTTTCTAAGAAGGAAGCTTGGGCAGAGTGAGGCCTAGCTAAATAACAAAGCCTTCTAATCTAGGCCTTTCTCCCAAGCTGACAGAGTATTACCAGGATGCACCAGGTGGCGCTAACCAAACAAACATCCCTGAGAGATGAAGACGCCAAGCAATAAAGCAGTGTTGATAGCAGAATAGTTGTATTATTTACAGGATATATACATACATGTACAGCTTAGTCCTTGTTTCCAGTCCCGAAGTCATACACAGCAGTTTCACAGAGTTCAATGCATAAATCAGAGTCAAAGTCTTTGTAAATTAGTTCAGCAGTCAAATACCATATGTTCAGTCCAGTAGCCAGAGTTCTTTTTCCAACATACAGCATGAAGACACAGCTTCTTCCAGGATACTCCAGCACAGCAACACAACAACACCAACCCATACCACCACAGAGTGTGTGTGCTAGGTCTGCTAGCTTTATCCCAGGATTAGCCAATCCAGGGATTGCTGTCTCAGCTGTTACAATTTACTCAGCTGTATAAATTCTTGCCTTGCTTCTTTCTACAGTACTGATTCTGATAAATACTTATTGCTATGTACAAAACTGTATTTAACAATTCCTTCAGGTTTACCCCAAACCTGTCACAAGCGACCCACATTTAGGTGTTGTAAGGTGCCTACAAGGTATCTAGAACTCCCAGAGTAGAGAATTTTCTCCCTTCATTTTTTCATTAGTAATCTGCTTTGAGGGGCATGGGTCTATTAAGATGTTGCTGGCAAATGGAATGATCACCCTTGCTTGAAGGTTGATCTGATGGGCCAGTGGTACCCACTGACCTTTTGAATATCTGTCAGAGACTCACAAGTCAAGACATTGATTATGTATCTGGGAACAATCATCCCTCCAGTAACAAAGGCCATCTGACTGACAAAGCACATTGAAAGAATAAATGTCATGATTAATTGGAATGTAAATACCAACTTCCTTCACAAATTTGTTTGTGGAAAGACACATAAAAATGTACATTTGTTGCTTGAGGGAAACATTGCAAAAACAGAAAATAAGCATTTCACTAAATGTATATTTCAGCCTTCATTTTTCACATTCCATGCTTAATTTCTTACACGTCCTCCACTCAGTTGTTCAGAGCAGATACGTTAGTTTGGTTTGTAGAAGACTGCAGACATATTTCACTATAGGCATACCTGAATGGCAAAGGAATTCACTTACTGAGAAAATATACCCTGACAGGTATGTAAATTTTGCATTTGGCTGTGTGCCATTCAGTATAATAAAGCCATATTATAATATGGAGTTCACCACACATATTTCTCTTCCTTCTGGGAACCAATTCAGGCACGGACTACTACATATCTATATTACACCTCCAGCTTCTGTTGGGAGTTTTAACAACCTCGCATGTTGCCTGTGGTTTGTTTGACTGGGAGCAACCTTTTCTGTGCTGGAGTGACTTTCAATCTATCTAGCATTAACCAATCTTTCCTTTCTGCTTCTGCATTCAAAGAGAGCCCTGCCTCTCTGCTAAGTGTTCCTTTCCCTCCCTTTAGTCTGTTGGAAGCAGTTGTTTTGTTTGCTGTTGATCTATTCACAACTATAAGTTGTGAAATATTCACTCCCAGGGCATTTTATGCTGGGGTGTGTGTGTTAATTTAGAGGGATAAATTGTTATAAGTAAAGCCGGGAATAAGTGGCATGAAGTTTCATGCCTTTACTTGCACATACTGTTACTGATTCAAAATGTCTCCCTGGTCCAGTGCTTATCAGTGAGTAATAAAGACAGTAACTTTCACTGCATGGCGTAGATTTAGTGTAGCATGTGATTTAACCTAGTGTGTCGGCGTGCAAGGAAAACTATGCTGTCAGGTTGATCTCCTTGGTGAGCTGGTATATGGTGAGGGATCACCACATACAGTGATTGTCACTTGGAGGCAATTTTAAGTTGCCTGCCAGCCATCATTTTTTCTTTGTACTAAACAGGCTTCTGTTCTCTTTCTTCAGTTGTGTTCTTAAAAGCTATAAATCTTCTGTTGCTTCCAGGCAAGGTTTTTATTGTGCAGTCAACTCTTACCTCCATCACAGGGGGACCGGCAGAATCCAAATGACACTGGTTGTCATTTGTAAGCCTTCTATGTTTTTTTTACTGCTTCATCTATCTTAAGGTATTATATTTATTTAATTATATCTTTAGTTCATCCCAGTGAGAAAATACTCCCTTACCATTGGAAATATCTGAAACAGAGGGAAGGCCAGAATAGCTGTGCAACGGCCAGAATCCTATTGGATTTTTTCCATCAGGGTAACACCAGAGGCATAGTAGACAGCCCCAGACTAAAAAGGTACACCAGGTATTTCCTATTGCCTGCTAAGAGTCACATGACTGATATGCATTAGGAAGTGACTTCTTAACGTGTGGCAACTTGTTTTATTGTTTATTTAAAATATTTTTATCCTGCCTTTCTCTTCAAAAAGGGCCCAAGGAAGCTTACATCATTGAAAGACAATATTTAAAGCTGAAAGCAATGAATATACAATGGTGGCGTGCATCATTAAAAGAAAATATTTCACACTGAGAGCAATGAGTATAAAAGGACAGCGTAGAGCATTAAAAAAACAATGCTAAAGCTAAACACGATGAATATACAAATATTAAAAAGAAAGAAACAAATATTCTGAGAAATGGTAAACATAAGCAGTATCAAATACACAGTCAAAGCAGTAATGCATAACAATCCCTCTAAAAATCACACTCAGGTAGCCAGTCAATATGGGATGACCTTTGTCACTAAAGTTATGCCACCGGTACAACTAATAGGATTCCAGTCTTTATTGTTATATTAGTAGTTGTAGAAAGGGTTGACTTGCCCCCTCCCATCTTTTTTGGTGCTGCTTTGTTGTTATTTATTACTTTCCCATTCCATAATGATAATATTGAGAAGAGAGTAAAAAATCAGCATTGAAAAACGTGTCGTAGATCGATAGGAATGGACTTTACAGCTTTTGCTGATTTATAGAGATCTGTGACAGGGTCCCGGTGGAAAAACAAATACACATTTTTTCAAACTAAAAATAAGAAACTGCTACTAGACATTCGCCACCTCCATGTCAAAGCACTGGATTGCAGTAAAAACTCATTTTATTGCTTGACATTCTCTCATTTTATTGACAAAACAGATACTGGCATTCTGTCTTTTCACTTTGAAAACAGACACTTGACGGACCTCACAGAAGAAATCCATACAAAGAAATTGTAATATCAATCATGGTAAACCAAAAAATTGCCACACATAACCAATACCTATCCTGCTAACAGAAAACCTAAGAAGAGCCAAGAGGTAAACGAAGAAGCTTGGGAAATTAACTTTAAAATGTAATTGCAGCCCATTTTAGTTCCAGAGAAATCCACAGAGAAATTGACCATACAGTTTTAACAACGGAACTGTTTTTCTGTTTATCAAAAGTAATGGAAATAGCAGCTACTTTTTAAAAATCTGAATGCTTTTGTTCAACAGCATCATATTCCTCCTCTTCCATCTCGTAAGACCACATTCTTGTAGTAATTATCAAATTAACTAAAACACTATGCTACAAAATGAGTGAAGTTATCTGTTTCAACATTGCAGTTATGATTTATTTATTTGGTTGACAGTTCGCCTTTCTCGTAAAACTGGGGCTCAAGGCGGCTCACAACATGATAGAAATAAAATACCTATGAAAACAAAGAGGAATTGCCTTATTAAAACACCATCAAATCTAAAGCTATTTAAAAGGCAACCAAGAAATCTTTTTACATCACTTACTCGTATTTTTCCATGTATAAGACTATACTTTTGTCTAAAATAATTAGACTAAAAATTGAGGATTGTCTTATACATGGAAGTAAGATGAGGAGAGAAAAAAAACAAGTGGAGGCAAAAGCAGGGACCAAAGTGATCCTGCAGGGCTTTGATCCCTGCTTTCTCCTTCACTTGCTAAGCCCCACTTAGATTTCTTAATTTTGAGTTAGAAAAGTGGGGGTGTCTTATACATGGGGGCGTCTTATACACGGAAAAATATGGTATGCTGTGTAGTTACATCTTAACTGCTGGGGAAAGGGAATAAATTACAAGCACTACAAATCTGTTCCAGATCTTATCTCTATAAAAACTCTAGAGCAAATAAACTTGCCCGTGCAGCCCAATCTTCACTTAAAAGTGGACTTTAGTAAATGGAAATTAATGAAAGCCCCCAGGACAGGGCCTCCCATGTTATGGATGCCTGGATGGAAAAGGTCTCTTTCCGGTTTAGGAAGTTTTTGGACATTAAGAGTCAAATTATGTATTTAAGGGGATACACATTTTCTTTCATTAACCCATTTTCCCTCCTACAACAGGATTTTCTCAGAGACCCCTAACTGAGCAACTAAAAAAATTGAAAATTAAACCCCATGTTTGTCTTCCAGCAGCCAATCAAATCACACAGCTGAAAGAAAATGCAGGATGCACTGGTACGGAAAGTCACATGCTATGAAAAGACACCTTTTACAACTTGAGAAATACCTCTTCTAAAAACAAGCAAAATGCATCATCAGATCTGATCCCAAATATTCAAGAATTCAAACCAAAATGAAAATTTCCAATCTTCTCGTTCTGGTTCCACTGGAGGAGAAAGAAAGCTGAAGTGAGGTGAAATTTGCTGTTACAACCATATAGTGGCTTTCATAGTCATTGGACTGAAACGTCCATCATCCTTTACTTCTGGCTAAGATGGTTAGGCCTGATGGGAGCTGTAGCTGAGCAACTGCCAGTTGCCCATCCCTATCTGGAAGCTGAGTCATGGCAACTGGACTAGTTGAAACGTTTTGCTACTTACCCAATTAGGACCTTCAACCAGGATGACTAACAAAACGTTTCATCCAAATAGGAAAGAAGTCCAGTTGCCATGAATCAACTTCCAGACACCTTCAACTGAATGACTGATAATCTTCACAGATATACAGTGGTGCCTCGCTTAGCGATGTTAATCCGTGCAGAAAGAATCGCTGCTAAGCAATAACATCGCTAAGCGATATTAAAAAGCCCATAGAAACGCATTAAAACGTCATTAATGCATTTCTATGGGCTAAAAACTAACCTTTAAGCGAAGATCCTCCATAGGGGCGGCCATTTTTGCTGCCTCTTAAGCGAGGAATCCGTCCCTAAACACAGTGGGCGGCCATTTTGTTTACCCGGCATCCATTTTGGAACAGCTGATGAGTTGCCCGAAAATGGGGTCTTTGCGATAATCGTTTCCCTGCGATCATCGCAAAGCGAAATTTCCCCATAGGGACCATCGCAAAGCGATCGCTTTTGTGATCGCAAAAACATTGTCGCAAAATGATTTCTTCATTAAACGGAGTGATCGCTATGTGAGGCCCCACTGTATTGGCCACCCCTAGTTTTGTATTATACCAGATGGACAGTCAAAGGAGTGCCCAAAAGAACTTCATTGGATGGCATTTCTACATAAGCAACTTCACATGGGAAATGGGACATTTACTAAACACTGTGGTCCTCCCATGCTAAGAGCTCTGAAGAACGGCAATCAGCATCTTGAATTCCACCAAGAAATGAATCAAAAGCCAGCACAGGGAGTTCAGTAACTTAAATGATGTGCTTCTGAAGTCTTACCACGGCCAGATTGAGGCAAGCAGAGGCCCTGAGCTGTGTCAAATTTAGGAGGCCCTCACACAGTGTTTGAAATTTATAATCTGAGGTCTTAAATTGCACCTTTCTTAGCTTGTGCATAAATCCAGCACTCATCTTGACGTATCTCGAAACTCTTGCAGCATCTGATGGTACCGATGATGCAACATACACTACCCTCGTCTGGGAGAGATAAAGAACTAGAGTAGCCCTCTCTGTCATGCAATGGCTCCGATGTCAGCAGAGCAGTGAATGGACTCTGGATATTAGGCTAAACTTCAAAGTAGCCGTCCAGGGTAGTAAACTTCTATTGAGGATAATGCTCTTCCCTTTGATCACGCCTCTGATGTTTGGACTAAAATCCAAAGCAGATCTACTGATTTGACATCAGAGCCACTGGGGGGGCATGGGAAGATTTCCACAAAGAATGTGAGGTCTGTGATTGGATTCAGGCATTCCCTGGAGAATGGCCGCACCCTGTTCACTGCCCTTTCCAGTCCAGAAAGACCGTTGGTTTGCATCTGACATGATCAAAGAAGAATCAGAGCCACCACCCTCTACTACTCTTGTGTGCACCTTTATTACATGCAGACAATGCACGTTGCTTAGAAGAACTGATCTTTTCCTTAATATTGCCTGTTAATTGATGTAAGAAGGCTCCTTATTCATTATTCATAATGTTAAAATATTGGCTTTTAATGATTTTAACCACCGTTGCATACTCATTGTTTTCAACTTTAAACATTGCCTTTCATTGTTGTAAGCCCCTTTTGTCCTTTTCAAGGAGAACGGTAGGGGTGAAAATATTTTAAATAAATAATGTTCAGCTGCACTTACAGGGTGATGTGGTCCACAACTTGAATTTACCCGCTCACTCTCTATTATATGTAGACCAGCTCAGAAACCCTGCCAGAAGATAATGCTGGAGAAGATGTAGTATTGATTTATTCAATATTATCATACAACCAGGTGATTAAAAGTCTGCAGGTTACTACATGCCACCTTTTGCAAATTTGGAGCAACCAACCCAGAAGCCCCCAAGAAAAATAGACGCTTCTGTGCTTCAAATGAGGTTCACCCCCCTTTGTTTTCGCTTTATTTTTTTTTAAAAAGAGCAAAGTAGCTATGATCATGATGGTAAGTGACATCAACTTCCTGTGATGGAAATGCTTTTTGATTTCTTTGTAAGAAGCCGAAGAGTTTTGCCTGTGCCAGGAAAGAAGCAGTAAACTGCACAGAGATGCCACTGGCATTGTTGTACAAGCTTGCCAGGCAAGCATTCCTAAGAGAAATACTCTAGGCAGTAGACTGCTTGTACAGTACAATTATACGGCCATCCAAGTGACCACATAACTTACCTTTCTGACAACATGCCAGAAAAATGTCTCTCTGTGCTGGAGATCTCTGTGAGAGAGGGCAGCTTCTCCTGCTACTTGTTGAGCTTTAGCTTGTCTGCCTGCCCTTTTGCTTCCCCCCACATCACCTATATTCGTTGTTCAGTTTCTCATTCCACAAACAAAAATGGCAGGTTATTTCCAATGTCCATGGTACGGAGGCAGGGTAAATAGCCACAGTGGCCCTGGTTTATTGGGACTTGAAGTATCTGATAGACCAATGTATCTGTACGACACTGGGTTAAGGAAGGCAGGGATAATTCCATAAGCCAAAAGATGTCAATGCCATCTAAATTTGGAGCAACTAAATGTTGCAGAGTTTTGGATTTCTGGTAAAATTCCTTTTCATTATGAAATAAAAGGACAAAGATTGACAGAGAAGAGTAGTTTCAAGTTCCCCACATAGTCCACCCCTTTCTCATTAACTAGTATTTAAGGTCTCAATAACTCACAGTGAGGCATGTGCAGGAAAAAGCATAAAAACTTAATAGATCAAGAACAAATACAACTGCTTCCAACAGACTAAAGAGAGGGAAAGGAACACTCAGCAAAGAGGCAGAGCTCTCTTTGAATTCAGAGGTGGGAAGGTACGATTGGTTAGTGCTGGGTAGATTGACAGTCACTCCAGCACAAAGTCCCTCCCAGTCAAACAAACGGCACACAGCATATGAAGTGAAAATTCCAGCACAGAATTCTACAATACATTGTCTGAGGATCCCAAAACAGTTGCTTCAACAGTTGCGTCTGTCAAGATATGACAGATTATCTTTGGATAAGGCCATACTAGCTCTACTGTAACCAAATAATTGGTCTTACTAGTCAAATGAACATATCATGTTTAAACAGTTTACTTAAGCTGTTTTGTTTAGCATCTGGAGTCATCCTAATTGCTACCATAGGCAGGGAAATTCTCTAATGTGCTGCAGATGATGCCCAGTTGTGGTTCCGGTCTCAGGGCAAACAGGGCAGTCCAAGAGAAATGCTGTGCTTCCCCCAATCTACAGGCAGGGAGACAAACCGCAGGAGGAGAAAGCTTAATTTGTATAGGAGACCTAGGTTTTACAGCCTCAGCACATGGCTGGTGGGCTGAGCACAATGGTGTTTGTATATTTGCTGTGCTTGTGCAATATTGACATGCTGAGAAGCAGGGAATCAGGGTAGAGAACTGGGAAGAAATCTGGAAGGTGGGTCTTTTGTACTTTTTGGAATAAGGCAGAGAGAGATGTGCTAGCTTTGTTGTTGCAGAAACATGCACAGACACAGGTTCACATTATTTTGCAATTGTTACATGAGAGACAATCTCCATTACAAGGACCCTGTGTATCTGACATCACATGGATCCACCAGCGTAGCTTCACATGGCCCTTCGCCCTTTACCCCCACATCAAGTTTTGACCCTGAAATCTCAGGGAATGGGAAGCTGCTGACTTCCCTGCCTTGAAATGGCAGTGGTTTAAGGGTGACTCTTAACTCCTTGGTAAATGAAGACCATGGTTTTCATGAAGCTCAAATACAGTTCAATACCCAGAGCTTGGAAACATTGATTTTTGGACCTCTGCTCCAAGAATTTCAGAGCCATGATGTCTGGCTTTGTTGGGTGTGGGTTACTGAGCTTTGTGCTCCAAGTTCTTATTTTTGCCAACTACTGTATATTCGTCTGAGCCAGAAACAGAGGTCTATAGAAATTTATTTATTTATTTATTTATTTATTTATTTATTTATTTATTTATTTATTTATTAGTTCAATTTTTACTCCACCCATCTAGATCCGGGAATCTACTCTGGGCGGCTTACAGTGTATAAAGATAAAAACAACATTAAAATAACTTTGACCAAAGAGCAAAAATGGATAAAGAAGACAGAATCCAAGATGGAAAAGAAGCTATGTAATGGGATGGGGGAAGAACCAATTCTTCAACTTCTTTTAAAAATTCCCAGCAAGGGTGCCAGTCAAATCTCCAGTTCCAAAGATGAGGGGCCACCGCCGAGAAGGCCCAGTTTCTTGTTCTCTCCTTCTGGGCCTTTCTTGGGGTTAAGCCCCTCAACCTTCCGGTCTGGCTTGATCAAGTGACCTGAGTAGAGGTAGGTGGGGATAGGCGCTCTGTCAGGTATTGAGGCCCTAAACCATTTAGGGCTTTATATGTAGGCATTAATACCTTGAAATCAATGCGGAAACAAATGGGTAACCAGTGTAAGACCACCAGAGTGGGGGAAATATGTTGGTGTCTTTTCACCCTGGTTAATAATCTGGCAGCCGTGTTCTGGACCCTTTGTAGCTTCCGCATCAGTCTCAAAGGCAGCCCCACGTAGAGCACATTGCAGTAGTCTAATCTCGAGACTACAAGCGTATGGACCAGAGTGGTGAGCGACCCAACATCAGGATGGGCAATCTGCCGAAGATGTAAGTGGGCAGAGCAGACCACAGATGCCACCTGGGACTCCATGGTAAGCGGTGGGTCAAGATGGACCCCCAAGCTGTGGACCACACTCTTCTTGGTGAGAGTTACCCGCCAAAAGACAGTTAATAAAATCAGAAACAGTTAATAAAATTAAAATCAAAATGATAAAGTTGCTTAATGTGCATCAAAATACCAGCAAGGGTGAAATAAAAGTCAGTCCTGGGCACCTGCTGGAAAAGGAAGGAATACATGAAAGGAAGCAAGCAGACACATTAGGATCCGGGTGTTATAGGAAGATCAAAATACAGTACCTTTCAGTACGATCAACAAACTCCTAATGTTTACCCCACAGTGTACTAGCTGTTTGTGATGCAAAAGTAAAAACTTAAGAAGAGTCCTGCTAGATCAGAATAAAGGCCTCTTTTGTTTCCGTTAGTGGCCAACCTCATACTTCAGATTGCCTATACTGGAGAGTCAGCAAAACAGCAGGACAGGACATGGGATAGGAAAGACGATAGAAGTCCTAGTGTGTCAAGGTACATTTACAGGTCTGATCAGAATAAAGTATATTAATGAGTAGCCACGATGAACAGATGTGTAGAAACTGAGTCATGATGACTCAGCAGTGCTGACTCCATGCATGATGCAACACATAATGTGATTGGACACAAGCAGATATGTATATGTATATATATGTGAAACTGAACAGTTTATCTATCTTCCTGCTTTGTGATGAATGCTACCTGTTATGCTGCCAGACTGAACTGCTGTAAATATCTTGTAAATACACATTGGTGGAGGAGAAGCTGCTGGTGTGTGCGTGATTTATTCTGGACTACCTCCTGGACTGTTTAATACTCTGCTAAACCTGCTGTTCTTCCACGTTTTTGAGCTAGCATAGTGCTAGCTAACTAAGTTGGAGATGCTGAGAGCTGTGATTGCCTCTTTCATCTCTTAAGAAGAAAGGAAGGATGTATCCTACTAAGAGGGACAGAAGGCAAGTTTGAGAAGGAAGGAAATTATATCAGCAGTCCCAAGAATAGCAAAATAAGGTTGAAGGACAGGTCAGCGCAGGTAAAGAACAGTGCAGGAAACCCGAGGAGGTCCTCTCTCTTTCTCTTCTTCCTATGAAAAGATGTGCATCTTCTTCTTGAGCAAAATTTGAGTTAGACTCAGTGTTCCTCAACACTAGCAAGCAGGATATGAAGAAACCACCCCTCTCTTGCTTCTGTCCCCCAGTTATCTGGAAGCAGTATATAGCCCTGGTGGCTTGTCCCTGTACCATGACAGAACTTGCTGCCTTTTCATGATACCTCTACCTAAGGCACCTGCTTCTCTCTGCCTAGAACTGACCCTGCTTTTGTCCAGCCCACCACCAGAGCCAGCTTGTCTATCTGCCTGTTTAGCCCACCTGGCCTTTCAACTGCTCAACATAACCTGGGTGGAAGACATCAGCAGAGGGCAGGCCATAAAGCAAGGGTGGCATGGCAAACCTAATGTTCTGTGGGTGCAAGAGAAAGCAACTGAAAGTGTGGGTCTTCCCCATGTCTCTTGAATTAGTAATGCATGTGAGACCCAGAACATTTAGTTCTCTGCAGCTCAAAGTGAGTTTCTTCCTGAACATGGCTCTCTGTGTGTTTTCCCCAGCCAGGCATATCATCTTCTCCCAAAACAATGAAGGAAGCATTTCTTGAAGGTTGATGACAGGAGATAAAAAATGGGGGTGGGGGTGGGACAGAAATCCTCCAGGAACTACAGTAGTAGAGGATGTATTTGAATGCATTCTGATTGAATTGTTTATTTGCATTTCATTATTTTTATTGTCTGATCTGTCAAATTGGTATTTTAATTATGCTGCTGTCTGTTTTGTTGCAAACTGCCCAGAGTGGTCCTTGGCCAAATGGGTGGTTTAAAAAAAATAAATGAAACAAAATGAAATGAAATGAACAAATGACCAGGTAGAAAAGATGAGAAAAAGAAAAGGGAACATTTTCAAGTTAAACCTGCCTTATGGCAGAGAACTGAAGCTTGAGGGTGAAAGCAGAACCCGAACATTCATACCCTGTTGTTGCCGAGGTTTCTGGTGGGAGATCACCCGGAGGCCAACACTGACCCATTCATATCAAAAGACAGATATGACTTCTCAGTCCCAGCATGTTCTCCCTTCAGAAATGATCCAAGGCTTTAGCCAGCTGAATCTTTCAGGGGGGGGGAAAATAAAACCAGTAACCCTGCTTACTCTCCACCAATGGAAGGTTGTGATTCTTCTCTCCTTAGTGACCACAAGGAGAAAAGTAGCACTTACTGGTTGACACAAGTGTGAACACTAACAATGGCCTGGGAACGTCTACCTAGAAAAGCTTCAACTCCACAGGGTTCTTTCTGGGTGAGACAGATACAACACAGAAGATCTGTTCTAAAATTGTATTCCTGAGAAATACAATTGAGCTAGGGAGATACAAACAGCCCAGTGAGATTCATTACATCCTAAATGAACTAGGATGGGAGTAACTACGGGGATGACTCCGTGGAAATTTAGTTTGCCGTTTAGTCCACTGCAGGGATGGGTTGTGTGACGTGCCCCTTGCGTGTCTCCAGATTATTTCACTAGCCTGAGGCCCACAATAAGTTCTCCTTTTACACTGCCACAAGTTGATCTCCGTGAACTATATTTAATTAGAAAGATTGAGGTCCATGCTGAGTGTAAAGGTGAACCAAACAGGTTTATTGGTTACAGTTCACATAAACAGGTTCTTCGAAGACTTTAAAGTATTCATTGGCTCTGTAATAACTTGTTTCACACTTAACCCTCTGTAAGTTCCACACGCAAAATACTACAAGGTAGGCTTCAGTAGTATGTGGACCAAGAAGCCCCAGAAGTACAAGCTGGATTTCGAAGGGGCAGAAGAACTAGAGACCAAATTGCTAACATGCACTGGATTATGGAGAAAGCCAGAGAGTTCCAGAAAAATACCTACTTCTGCTTCATTGACTATGCAAAAGCCTTTGACTGTGTGGACCACAGCAAACTATGGCAAGTACTTAAAGAAATGGGAGTGCCTGACCACCTTATCTATCTCCTGAGAAATCTATATTTGGGACAGGAAACAACAGTTAGAATTGGACATGGACCAACTGATTGGTTCAAAATTGGGAAAGGAGTATGACAAGGCTGTGTATTGTCTCCCTGCTTATTTAACTTATATGCAGAATACATCGTGTGAAAGGCAGGACTGCATGAATCTCAAGCTGGAATTAACTGCTGGAAGAAATATCAACAACCTCCGATATGCAGATGATACCACTCTGATGGCAGAAAGTGAGGAGGAATTAAAGAACCTCTTAATGAGTGTAAAAGAGAAGAGTGCCTAAAACTGTCTGAAGCTCAACATCAAAAAAATAAGTTCATGGCCACTGGTCCCATCACCTCCTGGCAAATAGAAAGGGAAGATATGGAGGCAGTAACAGATTTTATTTTCTTGGGTTCCATGATCACTGCAGATGGAGACAGCAGCCACAAAATTAAAAGACGCCTACTTCTTGGAAGGAAAGCAATGACAAACCTAGACAGCATCTTAAAAAGCAGAGACATCACCTTGCCAACAAAAGTCTGCATAGTCAAAGTTATGGTTTTTCCTGTAGTGATGTATGGAAGTGAGAGCTGAACCATAAAGAAGACTGACTGCTGAAAAATTGATGCTTTTGTATTGTGGTGCTGGAGGAGACTCTTAAGAGTCCCCTGGATTGCCAGGAGAACAAACCTATCCATTTTGAAGGAAATCAACCCTGAGTGCTCACTGGAAGGACAGATCCTGAAGCTGAGGCTCCAATACTTTGGCCATCCCATGAGAAGACTCCCTGGAAAAGACCCTGATTTTGGGAAAGTGTGAGGGCAAGAGGAGAAGGAGACGATAGAGGACAAGATGGTTGGACAGGGTCACCAAAGCTACCATCATGAATCTGACCAACCTCCAGGAGGCAGTGGAAGACAGGGGGGCCTGGTGTGCTCTGATCCATTGGGTCATGAATAGTTGGACAAGACTTAATGGCTAAACAACAACAACAAAGTTCCACACTCTTAACTGTCTCCCTTAACTCCTGACTGTCTAACTCTCCTGACTAACTTTTCACTTCAGACTCTCATCTCTGACTGAAACTGCCTAACTCACAAAAACTCTTCTTCTCGGACTCACCCCTCCCTTCTAGTTTCTCTGGCTCCATCTCCCAAAAGATCCCATTGGTACATGCAAATAACCTCATACATGAGCCAAAGCAGGGTGATCGCCATAGGTTGGTTCACTTTTTTTCTGCCATTATATCTTGGCTAGAGTGAATCAACTAGCCAAGTGTTCCTACCCATGTCTTTCTGGGCTACTGTATTTTAGGGCTGGGTAGGATCACTCCATTTTGTTTCATTTCCAGTGAATGCAATTGTTGGATCAAACCAAATCACATCAGGAAACTGAAGCTTTTTCAATTTCCCTGTACCATTAACGGTTTAAACAGACAACTTAACTCTTAGCGATATGGGGTAATCGACAGAAAGAAATGGCTTGCCATGACTGTCCTCTCCATACCATGCTAACTCTTGCCCTTTGGGGCAACTTCCTCATTCTACCTGATAGGGCTGTCAGTCTTCAAAGCATTTACAGCTCATTTCATGAGATGGCAGCACAATCCACAGGCATCATTTGTCCCCAATTTAAAAGAGGATAAAAAGCCATAAGCTAGGATCACTAACTCTGTATTTATCCATGTCATACATGCAGTTTGTACCATTTGTTTTGCCTTTTGAGCTGAGTGGATCAAAGGAGGATCAGACCATAGGAAACTGTCTGACACCAACTATTGGACCATCATCTTATTCTGAGGGTGGATACAATATATAGGAAAGCCCTTCCCCTTCAGTTGTTCTGAAGAATTCTCACACTCTCCATAATCACTTCCATTGTTCTCCCACTTGTAAAAAGTGACAGTCTGAAAAAGAGATCCTCTACTCTCTTTGAACACAGCGCGCTCAAGCTGGAACCCTGGAAAATCAGATGTTCTGATTTTCAGGTGGACTGCATCCACAAAGAGCAGAAGTGCCTCATTTCGGACAGTTGCCGTGCCATGTGCAGGAGGTAAGAAAACAGAGAACTAGGAGTGTCCTCCTCCTTGCATGAAATAAAACTCACAAGGATTTAGATGTCTAAGAGCTCCTTGAATAACATTAGCTCTCAGCAATGATTTTTCCCATCCCATTCCTTATCTGATCTTTTTTTAACAAGAAACATCCAGGATCTCACCTGAGATCTGCTGTATCTAAAGCATTTGTTGTCATCCCACCAGTGAGCTACAGCCCATCTGAATAAGTCTACCTTGGGTCTCCAGATGTTCTTGGGCAGCAACTCCCAGAGGCCTTCACCACTAGCTCTGCTGGTTTCTAGGAGTTGCAGTCCAAGAACATCTGGTTTACCCAAGGTTGGGAACCACTAATCTATAAAATTCCAAGTCTGGTGTTGACATACCTAGTGCTCCCGGTGATCGTGTGGAAGAAAAAAAACATTACATCTGGCAGCCATTAGCTGTAGAAGTAGAGTATATGAAATGTAAACATATGTTGAAGGAGGACTTGGAGAATTAGGGAGTTGAAGGAAAGCACAAAAACTAGAAATAATTGGTTGTCTAAGGAATTGTAACTCTAAAGAGAGAAGTCTGGGTTTTTTCTTTAAATAAGCTAACTGTGCATACATTAACAAATGGGTATAAAAATACCTTATACTCTGTATTGCTTATGAATGTTTCGAGCACTTCTATTTCTTTCCCATCTGCTTATTTCTTTAACTAAACAACCTATCTTACACCTTATTTGGAGATTTCTTCCACAGTCACTGCACATAAATCTGCCCCTACGGTACCATAACCCAACATTGGTCTTTCCTCCATCTCAGTACTGCTTAAATGCACCATAACGATAGTCACTTTCACTATTAATATGGCTCACCAGCCATGCGCTATGCCCCGCACAGAGCACAGACGTTTTTCCTTCCTGGTGGGCTAACAGTTGGGAACTGTATGAAAGAAGGTCACACCACAACTCGCAGGAAGTTGCTGTCTCTCGCCAAGTCAACAGCACCACTCCAACTGATCAACCAATGGAACTGAACAAGCCAAAGCTGATATACTTTTCCAAGCTGGTTCTCTCCAGATGTGTTCAACTACAACTCCCGTTGTAGCTTCTGAAAGGCATAATTCAACGTATCTGGACGGCACCAGCTTAGGAAAGAGTTACATTATGTCATTATGGAGACTTCATCCATGAGGTCAACTATTTTATACCACATTTCCCAGCATCTTTTGACCTAAATCCAATCTCTGTTACAGTAGGGCCCACTGAATAAATGATGCTTGCATGAACATTGGCTAAGCAGAACACAAGGAACTGTTAATCCAATGATGATAGAAATCCAAATGAGAGACAGGTCTCAGGATTCCATGGTAATCACCCTCTAGTCTTCTCATTGATAGTTGGAGCTGGTACAGATCGAATGAGCTACTGGAGTTTGGATTCTAAAATCTTGCTCCTGGAGAAGGCCGTGTGCCAAAACACATCAAGCATTTCAAAATAAGCATAAAGATCATCTACATCTTTTATACATTCCGAGACCTGTCTCTCATTTGGATTTGTGTCACAAACATTGACAAACCATCCAGCAATTATTAAACAGATTCATTCTGTTAGGAACTAGCATCTTGATTTAGTTATGTGTTACTGGGATACTAAGGCCAGCCAGCATCCAGTACACTGGACATATATCCCCCATGATTTCCATCAAGCAAAACACTCCATGACTGACATCTTGTTGACAGAGCTGCACTGCACTATGAGGATGTCGTCAGGCACAGCTGTTTGGGGGCAATAAAAAGCTTCATAGATTCCCCCTCTATGTTTCAGGGATCCCTAGGAATCCCCTTCATCCTGGGCAACCTTTGGGAGTGGCAGATAAGGAGGGGGAATGATTTAAAGCCAGAAAACAGCCACCACCAATCTCAGTGACAGGACAGGGACCAGTGGCCACACTTTTTAGGCTTTAACTCATTTCCCATCCCATTTCATCATTTCTAAAGTCAGGACAAAGGAGGTCATAGGGATCCTGAAAACCTGGAGGGGCTCCAGGAAGCTTTTTATTGTCCTGAAGTGGCCACAGCTAATGATATCATCCTTGATGCATGGCAGAAAGCTGTGCAATGGGGTTTCAGTCAATATGTTCTAAAGCAGTGGTCCCCAACCTTTTCCGAACCATGGACCAGTTGGGGTGTCTGTGCATGGGTGGGGCACCCGTGCACTCGTGCGAGTGGGCAGGGCACACATGTGAATGAGTGGGATGCATGTGTGAGTGGGCGGGATGTGCATGTCAGTAGGCGGGGCACCAGTGTGCACATGTGTGGGTGGGTGGGGCACACACACAGGGGTAAGCGGGGCACCTGTGCATGCGTAGGAGCCCCCGTGTGTGCATGCATGTGGGGGCATACATGTGGGGGAGATCTGTCTCCACGGCCCAGTCCTGCCAAGGCCACAGCCCAACTGGGAGTTGGGGACCCTGGTTCAAAAGTACTCAAGAGTGAATGTACTATGAAATAACAGAAACAGAAGCTTCCAAGGGGGCCTCGGAAATGACTTTAGTCCACATTTTTAAAAAACATGTGGTGATCTGTTTTTGGAGCAACCCCAAGAAGATAACAGTTGTTACCAAATTTTGTTACTGGTTGTGAAGGGGCCCCCATAACAGTTCAAGCTTCAGGGCCACAAAACCACAGGTCTGCCAGTAAAAGTACTGCATATGTTTTACCTTCTTTTTAAGCCATCTCTTTCATTCCACACAAACCTTTGGTGGAGTACATGACACCTCTTGTGTTCTACATTAAAACTATCTAGTTCCAAGTTTTAAGGATTTCCTTCCCGTAGCTTATAGCCTTTTAAATATTATCGGATGAGCCACTCCGAAACAAGCCAAGGATGTGACAAGGCACAAAAAAAATGCACAGACATGTTTAAGTGGTGTGCACTGTGCACCAACATTATGCTCACAAACTATAATCGTGCTCTGACCCCACCCCATCCCAAATCCTACAGAAATCCTTCCTTCACTCTGAAATCCTGGAAAACCACTGCCCTTTGCCACAAACAATACCATCTAGGCAGACGCTGTTTCTAACTGCAAAACCACATTTTTGGCCTGAGGCCAGGAACATGTATACAGGATCAGGCCCGTCCTATAATTTTAGTCTCTGTTCATACGTGAGCTATTTAATCTTCTAGTTGAGACCATCTTTCTATTGTCAAAATCGCAAAGCTTTTACCATTATGTCTCTCAAGCAGACAAAGCTGCAAGCAGTACAAAAGCAATTTATTTATTCTTGCAGATTCCCCCAGGAAAAGAATGCTTTTATGCAGGAGTCCTTCCACCCACTCCAGTACTTGGTTCTTTACAACTTAATACAGATTTGCTACTTATTGGGAGTAAGGAACTTTCAATCACTAGGTCCTTTTTCCTTTCTATTAGTCAGCTTGTTTGTTCTTGATTTCCAGCAATAACTTACTTGCTCATTTGCTAAACCGAATAGCCCTTTCAAATCAGTATCATATTCTGGGTAATAAAATACCTACATTTTATGTAGATACTTGTATGACTTCAAATTGGCTGTTGCTGATTCAAAAAGACTGTGGTCTGGAATAGCCATTAAATTGCTCTAATCAGTGCTTCCTTCCTAGAAATATTTTCCCAATCCCTCCTCATGTTCGATGTCATCATTGCTGCTGGTAATATCTTGCACTCTAACCCTATAAAAGCCTGTAATACCATTAATGGACCACTAAAATATTAAACATAGGTAGCCTTTCAAGTCTACCAGGACCCCCTCCTCACGCTGTCTGTCGCTGAGTTTTGAAGGGAGGAAAAATGAAACATAAAGACACCGCATTGACATTTTATAATTAAGACTAGAAATGGCATAGGTGATCATCAGTAAGGGAACATTAGGAATATAACTACATGATATACTGTATTTTTCCATGTATAAGATGATACTTTTGTCTAAAATATTTAGACTAAAAATTGAGTGTCGTCTTATACACAGACGTAAGCCGAGAAGAGGACAAAACAGCGCATACCTTGTCTCTGCAAACAGGCTTCCTTCAATCATGAGGCTTAGCTTCCTAGAGTTAGGATCCTGCAGTGCTTTGATCCCTTTCCCCCTTCACTTGCTAAGCCCCATGGGGCTGAACATGGAGAGGGAAAGCAGGGATCAAAGCAATCATACAGCTGTGGGATTGCTTTGATTCCTTTCCCCTCCTTTTGCTAAGCCAAAGAAAGACAGCAGGAATCATAATGATCCTGCAGTGCTTTGATCTCTTCCCCCCCTCTTGCTAATCCCTGTGAGGCTTAGCAAGAAGGGGGAAAGCAGGGATCAAAGCAATTCGAATACACCTCCTTGGAGGTGGAGTCTATAGGCAGTTCCCAAGTTCAACAGGGACTCGTAATGTCTGAGCGTTCTGAACCAAGAGGCTTAATAATCAATGTTAAGATTTCTTAATTTGGGGTTAGAAAAGGGGGGTGTCCTTATACATGGGGATGTCTTATACATGGAAAAATATGGTAGTTACTGCATCCTGATAACATGACTGCAACCTGTGAAACTCTGGGGTTTGTCGCTTACTTAAGGTATATAGAACTCTATACAAGAGATTGTGCTAGTGTTCTGTCCTAAATACAGCTCTCTAGCATAGATATCTAAATATTTCCTTAGAGTACAGAAGAATGTTTTAAGATGGTTTACAAGAAAGTTTACAGTGGCATCCAGCTGCTATAACTGTGCCGTGTACACACAGTCTAGCAGGAGTGATAAAGTAGGAAGATAGCTTACAGAATAATTGATGTCTTTGATATCAGCAACATTCTGGCCTTATAAGATGCTGGATACCTCAGTGGCTTAGGTTTCTGGCTGCGGGGCCAGATGTTGGTTCCCAGATCTGCTTTCTATGGACAGAAGCATTCCTTCGGGCAATGAGCTCCTGCCCTATTCAGTAGGATGTCCTCATCCTACCTGTAGCATTTTTACGGGGCTGGAGGGACTGTTGTAGAGAAAGCAGCTTGGGCTAAAATCTGGATCCAAGCTGTTGTCTCTAACTTGAAGGAAATCTGCAACATCTTATGGACCACAATTGACATCACTAGCCCACCATTTTATTTGTTACTCTTGGCAGTGTGAAAATGTATGGCTTTGAAAATCTTTAGTTACGCAACAGAAAAGGTTCAGGGTCATACAGAGTAGAATTACTTTCATGTCTCCTCACAGTAGACCACCCTTTATTGCTAGTTCTCATTAGCTAGCCCTTACTGTCTCAATAAATTCCTCAGAGACACTGGTAAGAGAAAGAAGAGAAAGTTCAATTTACTCACAGCTCTGAATACATAAATAAACAGCATATTGTAGAAAAAATAATCGCTGGTTACACAAACAGGGCTCAACTGAGTAACTAACTGCATGACTGACTCAATACATGACTGACTGAACACAAACTCCTGACTGAAAAATAGCGGGAACAGAGAAGCATGGCTCTCTTCAAAATCTGAGGCGGAAAGGAGGAAACAATTGGCTACTACTACTGGATTGACTGATAGATATTCCAGCCCAGACAGGTCCCTCCCTGCCAAAACCTCTGAAAGGCTGTTTTAATTCCAACAGTAATGTCCGCTGCTGTCCTTCAGATCAACCGTACAATGGACAATGTTGATTCAGAAGTGTGTCTAGGATTGTGGCTCAGACGCTAATGCTACTGATGTTCCTATAACCTGCTGGGTTATTGCCACTCCCCCACTTCCAGCTGTGCACATCTGTCCTTTCTCCCAGTGGCAAAAGAAAACTGTCTGGTCCTTCTCTCCATGTATGTACATAGGCAAGCTCAATCGGAACAGCTTTCACCCATCAAAACTACATTGCAGTGCAAAGAGTTGGATTAAAAAGATAAGATGACTAAAGACCACTTCCAGGGACCCTCTGCTGCTAGCAATCACTGAAAAAGAAGCAGTGGTACCTACCTTTCTGCAGGGAACACGTGAACTGATTTCAGCAGTTCAGGAGACACCCAGAGCTTGTCCCTGCCTGAGTGAGTGTGTGATTCACCTTTGCTTTCTTGTTATTTTTTCTGGAGAGGAGAAACTCCTCCCACTCTTGACGAGGCCGTTAAAGGCGTCCACACCCATCTCCTTTAAAGTTTCCTAAGTAGCTGCTGTCAGCAGGATGAGGTTACCAGCAATTGATTAACTGCTATGAATAACAGAGAAATCACTCATATGATCCGAGAAAGAACGATCACAGTGGCTGTGGCATGTGCTGTAAAATTTTTTTGGATTAAGCTGCATTGGCTGAAGTTTCTTTTTCCCAACAGAATCATTCCTTTCTGTTTTTAGTGATGTATTTACACAAGCTGTCTTCGACTTGATACGCAATGAACATGATCTTTTCTTTCCTGTCTATTTTTTTGTTGCTGTTGCTTAAAGGTAAGTTGAAAAGAAAACTTTCCCCTTTTTATTCTGCCCACGCCTCCATAGAAAATTTGTCTCTTTCCTTTTGCAAATCCCACCTAAGTCCTCTTGAAACCAAAAGCAGAATCTGTGTTATGTCTAATAATTATTATCTGCCATCACATTGATCCTTCCCAAGATTTCCTTGGTGTAAAGTGCCCAAGGATGTGGTGGCCCCAGGGACGTGGTGGTGCTGCGGGCTAAACCACAGAAGCCTGTGCTGCAGGGTCAGAAGACCAAGCAGTCGTAGGATTGAATCCACATGACAGAGTGAGCGCCCGTCGCTTGTCCCAGCTCCCGCCAACCTAGCGGTTCGAAAGCATGCAAATGCAAGTAGATAAATAGGGACCACCTCGGTGGGAAGGTAACAGCGTTCCGCGTCTAAGTCGCACTGGCCATGTGACCACGGAAGATTGTCTTTGAACAAACGCTGGCTCTGTGACTTGGAAACGGGGATGAGCACCGCCCCCTAGAGTCGAACATGACTGGACAAAAATTGTCAAGGGGAACCTTTACCTTTACCTTTAAAGTGCTCAGATATCGCCAATGTGGTGTTGTGGACAGAGTGATGGACCAACACTCCAGAGACTTGGTTTCAAATTCTGGCTCAGACATGGAAATGGTGTGTGTGTGTGTGTGTAACTAGTAAAACCACTCCTTAAATATCTGTGAAGCTTCTCAGTCATCCAGGTGAGGTTATTTGGAAGCTGAGTCATGGCAACAGGGGTTCTTTCTTATTGGGTTGAAATGTTTTGCTACTCATCCAAGTAGCTTCTTCAGTCTGAGGAGAGTCGGTAGGCGACCCCTGATATATCCTCTATGTTGGTTTTACTTGTCTGAATAGGCTCCTTAGATGGACAAAGGATGGGTGGTGGTGGTCAATGAAAATCCCACTTCTGCAGTGCTTCTCCACCCATTGTCATGGGTCGTCAACAGTCATTAACAGTGGTCTTTCTGGTGAGTGTGGTCCCAATCTTTCTGGCAATAGATGAAAGGGCAGCATGATAAATAGGAGACAGATTGTATCTAAGGCAGGGGTCTCAAACTCAATTTACCCGGGGGCCCGCTGGAGGCAGAGTCTGGGTGAGGCCGAGCCGCATCCGATTTTCTGCCAAGTGGAGCAAGAGCCCGAGGAAGCCGCCCAGGAGTTCCTTTAGCCTGGCTGGGGTCCGAGAAAGAGGAAGAGGAGGAGCGCGCAAGCCCTCGTCGTTGGCCACGATACCCTCTGGCTCCTTCTTCACTACCACCACCACCAGCAGGACGAAAAAGCGGAGAAGGGAGGGAGCGCCAGCAACCGCCTAGCCGGGGGGGGGGAGGGCACAACATAAAATTAAAAATCCCTCACAGAATCGTCTTGCCAAAGGAGAAAAGCCCCCACTGGTACCCGCCAAATTAAACAGAACAGGGTGGGCCCCCCACAGGCGCAGGTGCATGCACAAAAACACACGCACACACATGGAGGTCCAGCAACCTTCCTCTGAGGGCCCCCTCAAAAAAGCACTCCTCAGCAGCAGCTATCCCCACCACGACAGAGGAGCAAACTGCGAGGCGAGCCCAGGCAGCCTCCAGAGCTGAGGCAGCTGAAGCAGGATGAATAGGAGGAGGAGAAGGAAGCACTGTCAGGTGCTGAGGCGGCTGCTGGCCGGGCTGGTGCTGGGGGTGCCGAGGGAGAAAGAGAGCCAGAGAGCCACTTCTCTGGAAGAGGCTGCTGTGGCTGCTGTTGGCGGGCCGGCTGGCAGGCTGCAGTTCCGGATGGAGGGTGGAAGAGGCGCTGTGTTGGGAGAGAACTAGCGAGCAAGGCGAGGCTTTTTTTGACTCTTGACAGCAGAGGACATGTGGGTGCTTCAAGGGGGGCAGGCAAAGCAGGGGCTGCAAACTATCATTCGGCAGGCTGCAAATGACCCCCGGGCCGCATGTTTGAGACCCCTGATCTAAGGCCTCCACTCCTGTTGAGTGAGGGATTTTCTGTATGCACATGTATGGCCTCCCTGACCCCTCTCAAACCACCATACAGGTAGGCCATACATACCTTGAAAGGGTCATTATAAGTCGGTTCTGACTTGATCCCTCATAATGCATAATAGATTCAGAAGAGGTTTAGCAATTCCTCCTTTTAGTGGCATTCTGGGACTTTGCAGTTTGGCCAAGGCAGCAGAGGTAGCAGGGCACTTAATCCCATCAGCTACACAAACTTGTGGGCATCTCATGAGAGGAATAATGAAAATCCGAAATCCCAGCCCCTCCAAGCTATACCAGCATTATTGTGAATGAATGTTCACAGGTGATTTTTTTTAAACAGGGAGGTGCATAACTTTTCACTTCCCTCCTCCATGTGTACCTTCAATTCACTTCCACACAGGATACGACATTTTACTTCTGCACCATAATGATTTGTTGCAGAATACAGTAAAACCTCTACTTAAGAACTTTTGGAATGGTGTTCTTAAGTTGAAACGTTATTAAGTTGAAGCAAAATTTCCCATAGGAATGGACTGAAAACCAATTAATCCATTCTGGCTGTTTTTTTGTTATGTAGAGGTGCGTTCGTACATTGAAGCATTAGTTCCCATAGGAACTAATGCAAAGCTGGTTAATACGTACTCTACCACTAGGGGGAGAATTTTTTTTTAACCTAAGATGACCTAAGGTTAAAAAAAGAGCAGGAAAGGGTTTTTTTTCCTGTTCTTATCTTGGATTTCTGTTCTCAAGTAGAAGCAAAATTTAGCAAATGGAGCGGTTCTTAAGTTGGATTGTTCTTAAGTAGAGACGTTCTTAAGTAGAGACCCCACTGTACACACAAAAGTAGACCTTTAATATTGATCCTATAGACGCAGGGCAGTATCGCAGCATTGTCATCCCTATTGTTTTAAACAAGTTTCCAAATACTTGCCATCATCCTCATTTTATCAATATATTATTATTGATACACTTCTGCGTAAGAGGACCTAAGGCAGCTTACAATAATAAAACAAATAATGGCTGAAATCCTCCTGCTAAGTGTAGTAAGTCACACTAGAGTTGGTCCATTGAATCAGTGGTGATTTGCTGACTCAACTGTAAGTAAGTTCAGTTGATTTAAATAAGCCTACTCTATTTGTGATTTAATTTAGCATAATAGATATGTTCAATCATAAGTGCTTTCACCAATCAAGACTGCATTGCGGTGCAAAGAGTAGATTTAAAAGGACAGCTAGAATAAGCCTGTTTGATTCAATGGGCCTACATAGTAAGTAGTGACTTACTACTTTAAGCAATAGGATTTCAGCTATTCTTACATAGACTGTACACACACACACACACACACACACACACACACACACACACACACACACACACACACATCTAGATGGAAAAAAATGGTCTCAGCAAACCTACCAAGTTCTCTTGGGATACTTTTTTGACCGGGCCATCATAATTATGGTATTGGGACTCACAGAAGCCCGATATTATTGTACAATTACACATGTTGCAGAGAAACAGGATATGCCCTGGTACTCCATAAAGCCCTATCTAAAGCTTCCACAAAAGGATTTATCCTTTATGAGCCTAAGATCATCAGGAGAGGTGCCACCACCTGGTCCATTTCATGGGTACACGGGAGAGGGCCTTCTCGGGACTTTGGAACTCCCTCCCACAGGAGGCCAGACTGGCCCCATCTTTGCTGTCCTCCTTCAAGCAGGCAAAGATCTTTCTATTCAGGGAAGCTTTCCCTTAATGACTGGCTGCCTGAGTGTGATCTTTAAATGGATGGTAGTGCCTTACTGCTTTTTTGGTGTTGCTTTTGTTTACTGTATTTTAGTGTGTTATCTGTTTCATCCTTGTTGTGTGTTTGTTTGTTATATAATTTTTAAAAAATCATTTAATAAAAATAAGAAAGAAAGGAAATGTTAGTCATACTGTCATATTATGCAAAGTTGCGGGGTGGATCTTCTGAAAGGCTTTGGTGGAGGAACCTCTCCCCCTCCAGATATTGGATGTCCTATCATACTTGATTGCTGGCTGTGGTGCTTGGGCCTCCTGGTAGCTGGAGTCCATCAACATAATAAATAAATTTTGTGCGGGGTGTTGTTGTTGTTTTAGTTATGGGTAAGATCCGTCTGGTTCCAGCATATGTGATCACTGGAACTGAACCAAAGCAGATGGGCTTGTGGCTTTTGATTTCCCAATATCGTTAAGGTGGCTTAAGCAGAGTTTATTGGGATACTGAAAGCAACAATTGAAAACTTCCTGTGCTCCTCTGTAGAGAGTGAGAGTGAGAAATCAAAGGTGGTTTATTTATTTATTTGATTTATACCCCACCCATCTGGCCTAAAAGGCCACTCTAGGTGGCTGTTTGTTGTTTTTAAAAGACTATTTAGAATAGTGCTGATGTGCTATATCTTTTAGAAAAAACCCCTAAAAGTTGAAAGCTTCTTCCTGGAAGAAGGAAGAGGCAGGAAGGACAAGGAAGGGATTTTTTTTTCTTTTCTTTTTTTTCTTTCGTTTTTGAAAAGATGGGCCAAATGGCGTTGATTGAGGTGAAGTGTGGTTTCCTGACCCCAAACCACCCAATCCTTGCATGTGGATCACATCAGTAACCTCCATTCAACGTTAAGCAACCCTATTTAACCTCAACCCAATCTGGCCATCTAGCCAAGCCCTATATTGTGCTTGCTTCTTTTTCTTTCAGTCTTACGTTTTTCTGCCTTTGCTTCTTTTCCCTGTGAGTTGTAATAATAAATAATTGCTGGTCTGGAAGCAGCCTCTTCTGTTCTGCTGTTTTTACACGTTCTGTACAAGTAACCAAAAATCAACCGGCAAACAACATTCTGACAGGGAAGTACACTCCAAGCAGATGATAAAGAAAAAAATAATTACATTCACTGAATCAAGACAGTGGCTTCAAGTTCTTCTATGGGGCTGGGAAAAGTGTTAAGCATTTTTTTTCCTGTTATGAAAAAACCCACATAGGAAACGAATGTTGCTAAATGCTGCCCTGAACTTTCCATTTTCCCTGCAAGTGTCATAAAACTTTTTTTTTCTTTTTTAACAAGCATGTAGATGACCGAGGAATACAAACAGCTTGGAAATACCACCCTGTCTTGTTTTGATTTAATTACGTAAAAGGTTTTGTGGAACTGAAACATCACAAATGACTGTGTTTGGTCCTGATACATCTTCAGCAGCCAGAGGCTCTCATCCAATTATATGCTGGCACAGCAGAGAGGTTAAAAGTTGTCTTGAAGGAAGAAGGAATCAGCATGAGAGTGGAAAAGGGGAAAACTTCATCCAGCTCCTACACTCCCTCCCACACACCTAAAAGTTGTAATGGCTAAAGCTTAGTGGGGACTTTGGTTCATTAAGTTTTGAGTAGGAATGCACAATTCTTCAGGTTTGAGATGGAAAGAATTTGAGAGAAACTCAAAAACTGAATGCAGGGAAATTGTTGTTGGTATGTGCTGTCAAGCCACCTCTGACTTATAGCTATTGTATGAATGAATGACCCCCAATAGGCTTTTGTCAACAGCTCTGCTAAGCTTTCGTGACTCAAGGCTCTGGCTTCCTTTATTGAGTTGACCCATCACATGTTTGGTCTCTTTTCCGGTTGCATTCAGCCTTTCCTAGAATTATGGGTTAGTTTTAGAAAGTTTGGATTTAAAGACCTGTGAATTCAGTCACAACAGGAAGTAATTGGAGTTACTTCCATTTTTTTCCCTTCTTCTTCTTGATGGGCAGGTACAATCAGAGCGTAGAAAAATCTCTTTTTGCGTGAGAACTCCTAGAATCTCCAAAATAGACTGGGAGATTCTGAGACCTGTCATCTCAGAAGGTAATTTTTCAAGCTTTGGTTTGAAAGTGAGCCTCATCATGCCAGGCATACTGAGTCTGGCCAGTTCAGGTGGGGGAGAATTTTGTTTCAGTTCATTGTCAATAACAAATTCCCGAAATTCCCAAATATATTCCTAGCTATGATAAAAAAAATATTTTGAGCTTAGCATATCTGAATGCGTAAGGAAGAAGAATACGTCGGGTTTTTCTGCCCCTAGCAATTAGTGCTTTATGTAGAAATCTCTGTATTACATGTATGCAGATTTAAGTTTTAGGATTACGGTTCCTTACCAGGTCTGCACAGCATGTTGGAACGGAAAAAGGAATCCTGCATGCAAGGTCTTTTGCTAATCCAGTTCCTCATCGAGGAGCTTCCACATTGTGCTTCCACCTAACCAGATGTCCATCTTATGTAGAAAGGGTGGAAGGAAGACTCTCCGTTCTGAATGGATGTTCAGCTGTGCCAAAGAAGCTGAGGGATTTAAAATTTTAAGCAACCTGAAATCAAACATTTAGTATTTATGTGAATGGGTTGACTAGTTTCCATTTAATAGTTGTATATACTGGTTCAATCTGACCTCATAAACAGTCTTGTTCAGTCTGATTATGAAGGTGCAGTCTACAGTGCAAGTTAGAATTGCCCTACCCTGTCTACCAAATGGGAATGAACATATTATATGATAAAGTGAAGCTCCCCTTCTAATGTGCTAACTCTTGTGACAAACCCAGACCTACTGGGATATGCCCCACTTTCACTAAGCTGCCACCAACCATTCCCTATAAGAAGTCACACAGACCAGGGATGGATTTTTAACAAATAAAGGAATAAGGTTTATTTAAAACAACACACAGGGAAAATAAAATGATCAGGTGAATAAGATACAGTAACGTGGCTTAGTCTCAATCATGCATACACACAGTTTGGTTCACACAGAACACTTAACTTGAAGCACAGACCCTGAACCTATCAGTTCTGGCTAACCATACAGACACCTGAACCTATCAGGTTGGTACTGACTGACACACAGTAGTACCCTGTCTGACACACAGACTCCCACTCAAGCTTCTTCTCTCAGCTTTTCCTCCAGCTTCTCCTTAGCTTCTAAACTTCTCCACACAAACTCCACATATATATACAGTACAGCCCCTCCTCCTGATGTCCCGCCTTCCACTCCCCATAGGATGGAACTTTCCCTCCAAACCCATGACAGACAGGTAACATCAGTGCTGTATGTAACACCTCCCCTCTTTATAAGTTGTTTTGTAGGGGGAAAGCTAAGGTGCTTTTCACCAAAAAACAACCTGGACCCAAAACAAACAAAAACAGTCATATAATAACATACAATACCATACTTACTTATACTTACACTCTATTAGGCATTTAAACATTTACCATTAACAATACATCAAGTTACCTTTATTCATACAAACCAACATGTTTAATAAACAGACACATTTGACTTTTTGTCATCAAAATATATACATAGTCCATGTTTCTTTCGCCGTCTTCATTCTTCAGGTCTTCTTGACAAGGCGTCAGCAACACAGTTCACTGACCCTCTGACCACCTTCACTTCAAAGTCATAGTCTTGCAGGTTTAAAGCCCACCTCATAAGTTTACTATTGTGGGATTTCATTGTCTTTAACCATTGCAGTGGTGAATGGTCAGTGCACAGAATAAAATGTCTTCCCCAGATGTAAGGCTTGGCCTTCTGGATCGCGTAGACTATGGCCAGACACTCCTTTTCCACGGTTGCCAAATGTCTCTCACCTTTCTGGAGTTTCCTACTCAGGTAGGACACTGGATGCTGGTCACCATTCTCATCCTCCTGGCAAAGAACTGCTCCTACCCCGCTGTTAGACGCATCGGTGTAGATGATGAACTCCCGGTCGAAGTCTGGAGCACGCAGCACTGGATAATTGATGAGGGCCTCCTTCAACCTCCGGAACGCCTCCTCACAGTCGCTGGTCCACGGGATGCGGTCATCAGCCTTCTTCCTCGTCAGATCGGTCAGCGGAGCCGCAATCTCGCTAAACCTCGGGATGAACTTTCTGTAGTAGCCCACCAACCCAAGAAATGATTTGACTTTTTTCTTGGTGTTGGGTCTAGGCCAATCACGAACTGCTTCTATCTTGGCCTCGAGGGGTTTTATCACTCCTCCCCCTACCATGTGACCCAAGTATTTTATCTCTGGGCTACCCAGCTGACACTTGCTCGCCTTTACTGTTAACCCTGCTGCACTTAACCTCTGCAGCACTAACTCCAGGTGTTTCAGGTGATCTTCCCAGGTATTACTGAAGATCCCTATGTCGTCAATGTAGGCCACAGTAAAGTCACTGAGCCCTGCCAAGGTCTGGTCCATCAGCCTTTGGAATGTGGCTGGTGCATTTCTGAGACCAAAGCTCAGGACTCGAAACTCATAGAGACCAAAAGGGCTGCAAAAGGCGGTCTTTTCTTGATCCCTGGGATCAATTCTTAATTGCCAATATCCCTTTACCAGGTCCAATGATGAGATGAACCGACAACCCCCTATGGTTTCAATCAGGTTGTCTAGCCTGGGCATTGGGTAGGCATCAGGAGTGGTTACGCGGTTTAATTTCCTGTAATCTACACAAAACCTTGTCCACTAGGACTATCGGAGAGGACCAAGGACTAGAAGAGGGGACGATTATGTTCTCCCTAAGCATCTCGTCCAGCTCCTTCCGCACCTTGTCCCTATAGGGTCCCGTTACTCGGTATGGGGATACTGCCTGCGGGGGTGCATCCCCTGTGTGGATCCGATGCATCACTCCCTTCACTATCCCCGGCTTGTTGGAAAACACCTGTTGATATTTAATGAGCAGCATTTTTAGTTCTTGCTGCTGGTCTTGGGTGAGTGCAGGACTGATCTTTACCTCCTCTGGGTTGTATTTTACTTCCCCTCTACCCTCCCAGAAGGGTAATTCAGCTTCCTCACTCTCAGCTGCTTTTATCGCAAATAAAACCCTCTGTTCCCCTCTGTAGTAGGGTTTTAGGGCATTCACATGAACCACCCTCCTTGCTTGGTTCTCCTCCTGCTCTATAAGGTAGTTCAGGTCTGACATCTTGGAAATGACCCTATATGGTCCTGCCCATTTGAGCTGCAGTTTGTTCTCTCTGCAGGGCCTAAGCCAAAGCACTTCCTCCTCTGGGTCAAAGTGCCTCTGTCTAGCTTTGTGGTCATACCATGTTTTCTGTCTGACCTTCTGAGCTTGCAGGTTTTCTGCTGCCAGCTCTAGGTTTCTCTTTAGGTCATTCATCAAGGTGTCTATGTATGTCACAACGTCTTGTGGGTCATCCTGGGTGATCTGCTCCCAATTTTGTTTGATCAAATCAAGGGGCCCTTTCACCCTTCTCCCAAATAAAAGTTCAAACGGACTGAACCCGGTACTGGCTTGTGGCACTGATCGATAAGCAAACAAAAGGGATTGCAGCTTCTGGTCCCAATTGTTTGGATTCTCTGCCAAGTAAGCCCTAATCATGCGCATTAGAGTCCCATTGAACTTCTCAGTTAACCCATTACTTTCAGGGTGATAGGCAGTGGTTTCCTTGTGCTTAATTCCACAGATTTGCCATAACCGTTTCATGAGCTTCGATGTGAACGATGCGCCCAAATCTGTGATTATTTCTGAGGCAAATCCCATCCTGGACATATACCCCACCAAGGCATCTGCCACTGTGTTAGTTTCAATGTTAGTCAAGGGTATGGCTTCAGGGTACCTCGTGGCATGGTCCACAATGGTGAGAATGAACCTGTTCCCCCTCTTTGTGGCCTTGGGCAAAGGTCCCACAATATCCACCCCTATACATTTGAATGGAGTGTCAATCACAGGCAAAGGGCACAACTTTGCTTTGGTCCTGTCGCGGCTATTCCCCTGCCTTTGACACACATCACATTGTTTACAGAACTCCCTGATCTGCTTCCCTATGTCAGGCCAGTAAAAATTCTGTGTGATTCTCTGCTGTGTTTTGTTCACCCCTAAGTGCGCAGCAAACATGTCAGAGTGCCCCCTTTGTAAGATCATGGGGCGATACTTTTCAGGTACCACTAGCTGACTTCGGATCCCATCTCCCCCTTTTGAGATATTCCTCAGGGTCTCTCTATACAAAATCCCCTTTTTCTCTAGAAATCTCACTGGGGTTTCAGGTGTTAGCTGGGCGTCAGTCACCTGTTCAAAACACTTTTGGAGAGTGGCGTCTGCCTTTTGCTCTTGGCCAAATCGGCTGTCTGTGGTTAAGGTTTCCACCACAGCTTCTGAACTCCCCTCTGCTTCCGTCTCTGGCTCATCATTACCCCCCTGAACTGTCCCCGTGGTGGCTTGTGAACGTGTAATCACTAGCACCCGTTTCACATGTTCATCCAGGTCATTTCCCACGAGCACGGCTGCTGGCAGAGTCGATGAAATCGCTAGCCGCCAAACTCCCCTCCAGCCTTGAAAGTTCACAGGTACCTCCGCTACTGGCAGTGAGATCACCTGCCCCTCAATCCCTGCCACCTTTATGCTCTCATTTGGGATTATATATTCCCTAGGAATAATATCTGGATGGCACAGGGTCACCTGGGAACAAGTGTCCCTCAGCCCCCGATACTGATGGTCAAGTATTCCTACGTCCACCCCTGCTGTTTCAAACAACTGAGAATCTGTTCTCACGAGCAAGCAGCGCTTGACCTCCACAAGAGGACCATTTTCCTCAGCCTGATCAGCAGATGTAACTGTTCCAGATTGAGTAGCCATGGCAACAGTCTCCCTCAGTGACAAGGGGCTTTGCTCTTTCTGGACACAGAACACAGCTTTTGGCTTGGTTCCACTCGAATCCTGAGGCACAATTCCTTTTAGCTGCTTTAATTTCTCACACTCTGAGATTAGATGGCCCTTTCCCTGACAGAAATAACATTTTCTGCTATATTTTGAGTCTTTCTCATCTTGTTTTGGTTTTCCCTCCAAAATCTGAGGTCTTGGTTTCATGTCTGAGGGCTTCCCTTCACCATGGGCCCCTCCCCCTTGCTGGCTTTTCCCTGGTCCCTGAGAGTACTTGCTGTAGGTTTCTTTAGGTTTCCCCATCGATTTCCCCTCACCCAAGGGCTTTCTTATTTGGGAAATAAAATCTGCGATCTCGGCTGCTTCTGCCACAGATTTCGGTTTCCTTTCCCTCACCTGGAATTTCAGTTCCCCATGCAGGACTGAATAGAACTGTTCCAGCGCTATCAAGTCTTTGAGCTGCTGGAAGGTCTCTGTCCCCTCCTGAGATAGCCATTTCTCTAGCAGCCTCACCAATTGGGCCCCCACTTGGGTAAAAGTCTGCTCTGGTTTCTTGGTGATTGACCTGAATCTTTGCCTCAGCTGTTCCGCATTTATCCCATGTCTGGCAAACACCAGTTTTTTAAACTCTGCAAAATCTTTCATCAGTTCCTCTGGCATCTCTGCATAGACTTCTGCAAGGCTGCCACTGATTAAAGATCGCATGATGGTCATCTTCTCAGTTTCCCTTACTGAGAAGTCCACAAACGCTCTTTCCACTAGGGAAAAGAACACCTCAGGACAATCTCCCTTGTGGTACACAGGGAATTTCTTCAGGTCAGCTTTAGACAATTGGCCTCCCTCGGAATCCCTATTGTTATTATTGTTCTGGTTCATCATTTCCAATTTTCTTAACTCAAACGCCATCCTTTCCTTTTCCAGAGCAATTTTCTCTCTCTCTAATCTTTCTTCTTTTTCCAATTGCCTCATCCTCAGTTCATGCTGTTGGGCTATGAGCATTTTCCTGAGTTCTGGGTTCTGTTCTCCCGTGCTGTCACCTTGCACTGAGCCAAATTCATCCTCAGAACCTTGGTCAACCTGGGGGTCTTTCACTTCACCCATTTCTGCCATTTGGCTTCGAATCAAGGGCATAATCCCCCCCCCCAGAACAGGCTGCTTTCAAAAGTCAAGCCTCAAAATAAAGCGACCACTTTTTTTTTCTTTTGCCTCAGAACCAGCTTTCTATAGATTACTGCTGTTCTTCAGCACTAACTTGCAACAGTTGCGAGCCAGAGTCTACCCCCCTCTGCTAGGCCTCGCAGCAGGCAGGCTAGATCACTGCTACTACACAGTTTTGCCTCAGCTTTTTTCCCGCCAAAACAGGCTGCCTCAGAGCTCCCTAATCTAGTCCCCAATCTGAGGTTACACGTTCTTCCACTAGCGCACCTCCCCGTGAGGTACACCTAGAAGATTACCTACGTGCTCTCAGATTGTCCCTGACTAGACCCCCCTTGCTCTGGGCACACTTGCCAAGGCTTTGCTGGACCACTGGACAACTGGACCAGTCGTATCCCACACGCTGGACACCAATCAATGTGACAAACCCAGACCTACTGGGATATGCCCCACTTTCACTAAGCTGCCACCAACCATTCCCTATAAGAAGTCACACAGACCAGGGATGGATTTTTAACAAATAAAGGAATAAGGTTTATTTAAAACAACACACAGGGAAAATAAAATGATCAGGTGAATAAGATACAGTAACGTGGCTTAGTCTCAATCATGCATACACACAGTTTGGTTCACACAGAACACTTAACTTGAAGCACAGACCCTGAACCTATCAGTTCTGGCTAACCATACAGACACCTGAACCTATCAGGTTGGTACTGACTGACACACAGTAGTACCCTGTCTGACACACAGACTCCCACTCAAGCTTCTTCTCTCAGCTTTTCCTCCAGCTTCTCCTTAGCTTCTAAACTTCTCCACACAAACTCCACATATATATACAGTACAGCCCCTCCTCCTGATGTCCCGCCTTCCACTCCCCATAGGATGGAACTTTCCCTCCAAACCCATGACAGACAGGTAACATCAGTGCTGTATGTAACAACTCTATTGTTTGCTTTTGTCCTTTAGCTAGGGAAAGGAACAAAGAACGAAGCCCTATTCAACCACCTTGATGCCTGGTTTACTCAAAATATCAGGAGGGAATAGCATAGCCCCACCCGCACCCCCTTATTGCTTTCTTCATGTAACAGCTGACGAATCATTTTCGCACAGACACTTTGCGTGCAAGCCAGGACCTTGGAAAATCTGAGTTCTTGCTGGTGTGGAAAGTCTTTATATAAGGAGCAGCCTCGCTTCTTCAGACCCGTTGGTTTCTCTGAGAGGAAAACTGCAATGAGAGAGGTAGATGCTTCCCTTTCATGTACTGAGTGAGCAGGATACTCTGCTGCCCAAATAGGGCCAGGGAACCTCCCTGCCAATCCTGCCAAGAATGGGAAGGATACAGCTGCACAGCTAATTCCCTTTTTTTTTTGTTTCATTGAGTGCCATTCTCTCTTGTGTTTTGCATTTCCTGATAAACAGAACTTCCTGTTTTGTAAGGCTTTTTGTTCTGATAGGAGAGGAGTCTAACCCACCTTATCTCACGTCTTTCCCCCATCTTCACAACTTTGACCATGATACTGAAAAAGCGCAATATATCCTTCCAAGAGAGTTGCACAGGGAACATTAGAAGATGACACTGCTGGTATCCTCATTAGATCTAAAACAGTGCTCACAAAAGATGCTGGTAGTGTGAATGTGGTTATGGGTATTGTGAATTTGATGTGGGCTCATAATTAAGATGGAGGAACCAGACTTCTATACCCTTGGAGTATCAAGATGAAAAGAAGGGTAAAGATTCCTCAAAAGACTCCAGGATTGGCACAGGCAAAAGTGTGGGAATATACACTGATGGCAGAATTAACTAATCTAATCCAAACAAAATCATCATCATCAACAACAACTTTATTGTCAATAAATATAATTTGTTTAATAATTAGACTGCTACTTGATGGCACATACTACAAATTGCTTTCCTGTCTTGTGTATTCCATTCTAATGTTTCACTTCTACATACATTTTTACATTTCAGAAATTAAACATTTCATCTTTCTCAGTAAAAAGCCTTATGTATATGAAAAATGTCAAACGTGGTGTATGTGCATGCAGACATACACCCTGTTTAGATTATTCCATCTTCCCATTTAACATAAGGATTTAAATCTTCTGGGCTTTGGTGAAAGTCCCATTTTCTTCCTGGAAGTTCTGCCAAATACACATTTCTCACTTATTTGCAAACATCACTCTTCTGGCTAGTTTCTTCTTCTTTGCATACCATGAACACAAAACTAGGGTTTGCCTTCATAAGATCTTCAGGCTGTTGTGTTTTTTTGGGCAGATTCATTAATATCATTCATTTTGGCATTGTAACAGTAGGTTTCATGGGTTATTAACTGTGGGAACACCCAGCAGAAAGCTTCACAGTCCATTTGGCCCATATTTATAGGGCCATTAGAGTTCTACTAAGGACACGAACAGCATCTGTGACATCCAGAGTTGTACACCAGATGGTGAGTTGTTGCAGAACCAGTCTCTAACACACACACACACACACACACACACACACACACACAGAGAGAGAGAGAGAGAGAGAGAGAGAGAGAGAGAGAGAGCAATAAATGACCTTTGCAAATTAGGAGCATACTCGCTAATATTTATCAAAGAAAAGCAGACACTGCTGTGCTTCCTATGAGGGATTATCTCACCATAGTCTTAAGTGACAGCAGAAAAGAAATGAACCATCAACCAGAAAAAAAATGTGTAATCTAAAATATGAGTGAATTATGAAATAAATGTCATTTAGATAAGAGTTGCATATTTTCACTCCAGTTTTGATAATCATGAGCTGGGTTGACTTTATCATTAAGCAAAATGAAGTGACTCTGTCAGGCAGCAGTTTTTTTGGGGCAGTACTGTCAGCCTCCCAGATGTGCTCATGAACTCTCTATCCATTACTTCCCTGATGCAGGACAAAATTATGTATTTCTCTGAGAAATTATTTGCTGCAACAGCTTCATTGGTTGCCAGTCTGTTTCCAGGTACAATGTGAAGTGCTCATTATTCTCTCTGCAGGCTGAGATTCCCCGAAAAACTGTATTTCCCTACATGAGCTTGTCTAGATTTCATGATCTTCGGGAAAAGCCTCTCTTTCTGTCCCACCATCCTCACAGACATGTCTGGTGAGGACACGAGAGAGATCATTGTGTTTTCCCCCCAGTCTATTGAGTTCCCTTTCCAGGCAGTTTATTTATTTATTTCATGGCATGATGTTTTACTCAGAAATGATTGTACGGGTTCTTAGTTAACTTATGCTTAAGGGAGGAGCTCTGCAATATGATTCTGCTTTTTGCATTGACCCCCTCCCTTTTTAAACAACAAATTGCAATTAGAGATGAAATGAATGGTGATGTGTTTTGATTTATGATTCATCAAGGTTGATTAAGAATTAATTATAAATTTACTTTTTTTGACAAATTGAATTCATTTTGACAAATTCGTCAATTTAAATTCATTTTGACAAATTAATCAATTCACTTTGACGAATTCATCAATTCATTTGTTTAGTTTCGAATGCTATAAAATGCCCACCCCGAGCACCTAAAGATACAAAGATCATAAAGAAGCTTCTACTGATTCTTGTTTACAATCCCTCCAAGGCTGGTGAATATTGGGTTGTTTTTTTTTTTTGACATCCATGTTATACACACACAAAGTGGGTCCCCCAGGAAAGTGGCCTTTAACTGCTGGCTTGGGAAAACCCAATCTTCACCAAACTTGGAGGAATTGTAGAGGAGAGTCAGGGAAGCTTCCCTGCAATTTTGGTGTCTCTGCATGCCTCGGGGCTGTTTTATAACCAAATGAATTGAAGAAAAAAAATCAAAAACCACTAAAATTCATTGATTCGTATTCTTTGGCATTAATTCATACAAATACGAATCAATGGAGTTTCAAATTTTCAACAAATTTGGTGACTTATTTTTTAAATTCATGCTCGTCTCTACTTGCAATCCATTTTAGATATGTGATAAAGCTGAATTTCTTATATAAAATTGTCTTCTCTGCTCTGCACACACGTGAGAGACTTTCCCAGTTAATAAAAGAAGATAAGCCTCTAGTGCTTGGGTTTGTTTTTTGCATTTTCTGGTTCTAGAGAAATGGAAACTGCAAAACAGTCATCTGTGGGATAAAAAATGAGTATTCCTTCATCTTAGTTGAGTGAGGTATGGAGGTGGTGGCAATTCTACACCCAATTCTATACACAATTAAGGCCCTCCATTTCCTTACCAAAGAGTGAGTTGAGGAGGCAAAATTGCACATTGATTCCCTCTTGTGTTACCTTTGAAATGCAATTTTATGTCCTTGTACAAAAAAAGTACAATAAACTGAAGATTACATAGTTCCTAATAGCTGATTATTTCCCAGCTATTTCCATGCTCTGACTTTTAGGAAGTTTCTTTTAATGTCTAGGTTGGAGAAAGACTGATCTACAGAAAGTTTGTGTGTTGTGCTGGAATAAGAACCCAACTGGGAAAAAGAGCAACAAATCTCCACGCTAAACTAAGACACTTTCCCTCAGCTGAGGGAAACAAACATCCCCATGTGTGCCCCATTATTCCTGTCTCCCCACTTTAAATGAGGAAGCTGGAAGAACCAGCTTCTGATCACCCATTCAGCCATTAATCAGTATCGCCTCAAGAGATCACAGAGCCTGAGCTGATGCGAATGCATTCAGTTTCAAAAGAGTAGAAGCCTCAATAGCAGAGGGATAAGGTATGGATGGGGAAACTCCAGACTGATTCACGTTGACTTGTACATCATGTAGTCAGTGGAAAATAATGCAAACCAGATGTCCCAATCCCAGAGTAATGCCACATTATTTATTAATGTAGCCGCACCCTTAGTCATACTTACTACTTATGGTGCTGATCTGCTATGAAAGCTAGCCAAGCAGTAAACAACATCAGAGAGACATCTGTCTGAGGGAGGCAAAATGTGCTTGAAACTTCAGATAAGGTTAACAGTATTAAAGTTATATTATATGATGCAATGTTTTCTTTTCCATTTGGAACAATTAGACGTGTTGAAGCAGCAGATGTGAATTTTACAAAAGCTTTTTGGAAAGCTTAAGGAGGATAGAAAATCATGCAAAGCGGCTTCCTGGCAGTTCTTCTTTGGTGTTGTCTTGGTTGTATCCCCACCACCTCAAGCTTTCACATACTTCCTGATTTTTCTATCTTTAATCCCCCCCCCAAACCAAGAGTCATGTAAAGGAGATAAGTGAAATAAGATTCCAGAAAGATAGACAGAATTCTTTTTTCACAATGCATATGAAGTGCAGAGCTGTACTTGGTATTTCTTTCTTTGTTGAACTAAAGATCCAGAGCAGGCCATGCTGGCTCCAGGTTCTGGGAGTCACAGTCTAAAGAAGTAACAGTTCCAAGCTCTGTGGAATTCACTGCCACAAGATGGAGGAGGGGATTATCAATGGCCAAAATCTTACCGGGCACTCCTCCTGAGCAATAGGAATGATGTCAGTGTTAGTGCCAGATTGCCACTGATTAAGGACTTCCTTTTCTGATTTCAGGGTTCACATTGTTAGCATGCAATGAGACAAAGTCACGTACACCTCAGAACTGAAGAGGGGCATCTTTAATCAGCAGCAACCCAGCACTCAGGTTGATATCATTCCCATTGTACAAGCGGAGTGTGTGAAACAGTATTTCAGGCGGTGGCTGTGCTATTAGTTGGGTTGTCTGTACATCATGTTCTGTATCAAAGTATGCCTCTCAGTACTGACTGCTGGGGAAAATGAGCACAGTGCAGTTGTGTTCATAATCTCCTTGTGAGCTTCCCATTGGCATCTTGTTACGTATTTACTATGGAAGTTGAATGCTGCAGACTTGGGTTTTTACAAGCTGTCACTTACCACTGGTATCCATTCAGGGGAAGCTCTTGGTTTGTATTTCTAACTATATTTCTCCTTAACTGTAATTACTTGGATGCAAGACTTTAAATATGAGAGGTATTATGGCTAGTGGGATGAGGTGGAGAAGCCACAATCAGAACCTGTCTTTGCCAAGGAAGAACTAGTTCCCACACTGAAAATGTGCAAGAATACAGTAGGATATGAGCTTGTTCCCCCACAATGACCAACTGAGGGCACAGTTCATGTCTCCTGTGTTTTTTTCATTGTTTTTTCGAGACAGAAACTAGAAACTCTTTCCTTTCTTGCTTTTTGATGTTTACCCAGTGTTTTCAAAGTCAACAAGGCTGAGTCGATATGCCTGAGTCAAGGTCAGTGCTAGCTTTTAGATTGCTAGGAAACTCTTGAATTGTCCGTCTACTGGAGGAAATATTCCTCACTTCCTTCCTTCTTCCTTTTCTGCAGTTGGCCACAGACATAAACAAAAAATATCCTAAAATCAGGATGTTGTGTACGGATCTCTACACTTGAGGATTCCACACATACATGCTCTCTCCCTGCTGCTTCTTGTCCTGGCTCATTAGGAACAGACTATTTACAGCTGGTTGTTACGTTGTTTACTTCATTGCACTTTCCAGGAGAGATTAAATTGGGCAAGGACAACCTAAGGTGATGTGTATTGGTGAAAATCTGCTGAAGATGAAAGACTGATTCTTAATCTTGTTGGAGTAATTAATCATGGGTGGATCATTCCTGCTGCTTCTGGGGTGACCTTCCCTGGTCTGGCTGTGGTTAGTGGCCCAAGGGAGTGATACACATTTGCCTCAAGGACCATCCACTTGAAGTAAATGTATCATTAACTGTTTCTTAAGCTCCTTCCCTGCTCACGCTTTCAAATTACTGTAACCCTTTTTCAAAGTCTTTAATAGATGCACAAACACAGGTACCTCTTATTGGAGTAGGTAGCCACCTCTAAAAATTTTGAGATAAGCTCCCTGCTAGGCCCACAAGCAGATCCTGAAGCTGAGGCTTCAATCCTTTGGCCATCTCATGAGAAGAGAAGACTCCCTGGAAAAGACCCTGATGTTAGGAAAGTGTGAAGGCAAGAGGAGAAGGGGACGACAGAGGATGAGATAGTTGGACAGTGTCATTGAAGCTACCAGAATGAATTTGACACAACTCCGGGAGGCAGTGGAAGACAGGAGGCCCTGCCGTGCTCTGGTCCATGGGGTCACGAAGAGTCGGGCACGACTGAATGACTAAACGATGACGAAAATGATTCTACCTAAGCAAATATAAATGTTATCAAAGTACAAGTTGTTGAATGAATAAAATAAGACCCTCCATGATTCACTTTACATGATTTACTGATAAACACATAACCCAACTCCGGGAGGCAGTGGAAGATAGGAGGGCCTGGCGTGCTCTGGTCTATGGGGTCACGAAGAGGCAGACACGACTTAAGAACTAAACAACAACATTCATGACCTTGCACCGGGGGGGGGGATTTATTGATATATTCGTTCAGCTATGTAGTACATACTGTACACAACCTACATTTTGCCCAGTGGACTAATGTGGTGAATCTGACATGTTAAACAAAGAAGAATAGAAAGTTCAGGTTGTCCTAGCGATTCTGACTCTACTGCTGTAGCCCTTAACAGGTGCATGACTCTTCTGAGCCATGCACTGTTAAATCATTCACCACTCCCAAGACTTTATCACTTGAGAGAGTTCTGATTCTAAATGTGGAGCTGACAGCTTCATGTCTGTTGACCCCTAAATCCAGTTGTTTGTTCTAGTTACATAAGTCCCTTGAATCAATGCGACTTACATAAAGGTTAGCTTATCACTGGTGGATCTATTCTAATTGGGAACTCACAATGGGATTTAGTCCACAGTTTCTTAACCCAGATATGCTTGATTGAAAAGAACTAAAAATGTACATTAAAAAAGTAAGACCCTGGCAGATTTAAAGGGGCTACAGACTAATAGCAGACATTCTAGTATTAAATTGTATTCATTGCAGACTGATAAGTTAAGGCAGATTTGACTAGCTATGGTGTGAGTGGAGAACATCTGGAGCTGTAGTTGTGGGCAAAGGGAAGTAGATCTGCCCAAGTCTAGGCATTGACCATAATGTGGGGAAAGGTTATGTTACATTTTAAAAGAAATTTGTTGTGCTAAATAAGGATAAATGAGGATATATTACCAAATAAAGATAAATATGAAATAATGATAAATTACCCTAAAGAAGAATAAATTAGAGGGGAAATCCCAGTGAATATTAAGTTTTCCCCCATCACTAGTGAAGTGTTTAGAGACTCATGAGAAGGTAGGTTTCTTAGTACCAAAATTCTTAGCTATTAAACATGTAGGTTGACTTGAGCAAAGGCATGAATCCTGTGTCCAGTGATTATTTGGGACAAGGATGTTTTTCACACTGACCTTTGGTCTCAGTTTAGCCAGAAGATGCTAACATTTACAGAAGGTTGAATGGTTGTGCTCTTTTTAGGGTGGGCAGCTCAAAGAAACTGGTGAGGAGAGGGCAAAATCTGGACCTCCAGATGTTGTCAGTCTGAAATTCCCATCATTCCTCAACATTGGCTCTGTTAGGCTGGGGCTGGCAGGAGTTGTAGTTCAAAACATCTGGAGGGCCACACATTGCTCTTTGGTGGTGAGTGTTCTCCTTTTTCTCTGCTTCTAATATTGTTTATAACGGGTGCCTGAGGAGAGAGGTGCCGTTTATGTACAGAGGAAAGGCAATGTATTGTATTTCCATTGACTGCTTTTATTATGTTCTGTTGTCACCCTGTTCACCAAACCCACCATTTCCATTGCTTCCAGCCAAAGACCATGACAGAGGAGAGCTTCGAATCATTACTTTTTCCATCGAACAATCCCAGGTTTGCAGTGACAGGGCAAGAGAAGGAGCTCCGAGGGATGTTGAATTGGTAGGAAATAAGGTCAAGAAGATTGGCAGGACATGATTTCTTATCTCCAGCAATAATAAAAGGAATATAGCGGATTAGCAAATAGAGTAATCCTCAGGGCCAGGCTTGTGTTTATTCTCTTCATACTCTGGTGCAGGTCAAGATATCATCTTCCACATCCCATTTAGATAAACGGCAGCATACAGCAGCAATAAGCTCAAGCAAATGAATGGACAGGGAGCAGATATGCTTCCGTTTGGATGTTACCAGAGGCTCAAAAAGCAAAAGAGAAAGAAAAGAAATTCAATTATTGCCACAGTTGCTCAACATCTGTTTTTTTATTATTAAAAAGGGGGGGGCTCTTGCTTCCTGGCTAAAGGCTTACTGAGTGAATCAAATGCATTTAGGCAGCTGGATAACTTTAGCTTTGGGTGGGTGGGGCTGGGTGGCGGAAATTTAAAAAATGACATCAGAAATGTCAAGATGTTCAGCATCCTATCAATCAGGAGCCCTCTTAAACTTTTGAAATAAAAATAGGAACACGTCCAGCTTTTAAAAAAGGGGAAAAGCTAGCTCGGAGAAAATGTCCAGCTATTGCTCCAATATGATGAAAGAAGACGAAATATAATTTAACAAATGAAGATTAGAGATGAAGTAGAGGATAGTTATGGTGAAGGAGAAAAAAGTTACTTTGGAGGAAGAACTCTGACAGCCTTAGGAAGATATAGGAGTTATATTAGTGCAGTTGCCTCCCCACATGGAACTTGGACCAGTTGTTTCCTTTCTTTCTGCTCTGTGTCTTGAAATGTCCTGGAAGACAAAGGTTCTGTAGACTTTAAAATGGGGTTTATCAGCTGAGGCAGTGGTGGTGGACTTCCTACAGGCTTACTGGGATGTACGATGTTGGAAAATATTTGGTCTGCTGTCTTAGAAAATAGAAACTCCCACAACAAACTCATGACTGTTTTCATTCCATCTGTGCACATAGATTTCTAAACTAATGAAAGACAGACGGTGAAAAGGTAATGGCTGCTTGACTTAAGGATTCTGGGAGCTGTAGTCCAAAACAGTAATCTTCTAAAAATTACTTTGTTGTTGTAACCACATGGTTAATTTGAAATATATGACAATATTAGCCAGAGATACCCATTGAGAGTGTAATAACAAACTATATTAGTAATTGTCCACAACAGTTTGCTTTGTGTGATCAAGGTTTCTTAATACAGAGGGGAAGAAAGAAAGCCATTCACAAAAGGGCAAAACAGGAACACCAGGGAAAATAAGGTTTTCCCTTGATAAATATTCAAACTAAAGAGTACAGTGGACCCTCTACTTAAGGAATTAATCCGTATTGGAATGGTGGCTGCAAGTCGGAAAGTCTGTAAGTCGAATCTCCATTGACCTACAATGCATTGAAAACCAATTAATCCCATAACCAGTGGTTTTTATTCTATTTTTATTCCATTTTGGTTTTTTTTCTGGTCTGTAAGTCGATTCTCTGGCTGCAAGTCGAATCTAAATTTTGCAGCCAGAGAAGTCTGTAACTTGAAAAGTCTGTAAGTCGAGCCGTCTGTAAGTCGAGAGTCCACTGTATCTGATAAGCTAATAACAAACTTATTCATTGGATGTAGATTCTTAGGTAGCCAAACACAATGATCCACACTCTAGAACAGTGGTCTGAGAACAGGGGTAAATTACCCCAAATTGGGTAAAAGTAAAAATCTTGGGGGTAATGAGCAGAGTGCTACCTCCCTCCCTCCCTCCCACCCCCACCCTCTACAGCCAAACCTCAAATTGTAAGCCACCTCTCCCTGTTACTTCATTGGTTGCAGCAGGGCACTTGTAAATCCATTCTTTCAGAGATCGGAGATAAGCCTGCTTGATTGGTACAACTGTGGAATAGCCCCGGGCAGTCAACCAATCCGGGGCTTGTGAATGACTGCTTCTGTGGAGATGACTGCAAGCAAGCAAGAGGAGGGAAAGAAACCAGTTAAGAAGGGAAGGAAGGGAAGGAAGGTGTGAGAGACTGAGGGCTTCATCAAGCTTATTTAAATGTATGTTGAAAATGGATAGGGAAAATGGATGGATGGATGGATGGATGGATGGATGGATGGATGGATGGATGGATGGATGGATGGATGGATATGTGTGTGTGTGTGTGTCTGTGTGTGTGTGTGTGTGTGAGAGAGAGAGAGAGACTGACTCAAAACTATGAAAAAAGGAACAGGCAAGGCTTGAATTAAGGTGGGGAAAAGGGTGGCTTCATCAAGCTTGTTTAAATATATGGAGAAAAATCAAGGGGGTAATGCCGGCTTATATAAAAATTTTGGGGGGGGTAAAAGGTAAAAAAGTTCCCTGACCACTGCTCTAGAAGAAGGTATCAGCACAGGAAGGAGAACCCCTGAGATCTGAAATAGCATAAAAAGTATTAGTTTTTAAAATAAAACCCAAGGCATGGATGTCTTCTGAGTAGAGTAGAGGGCATTGTATGAAATGTTGGGGTGAAGCATCCTTTGCCTTTGTCCCTGAGCTGCCCCCCACAGGAGGATAGCAGGAGTGGGGCATTCCTAAACAGCCCAGTAAAGATCACACACTTCTTCACCAAGTCGAAGGATTTTTTTCTCTTCTGGGGAATCAAATCCAGGGCAGCAGGAAATGGAATGGAGACTTCTAAAAAAGGACATTGTTGATGGGCTGAAACCTTGAATGGTAGGATTTCATCTTAATTTTGAGTGTAGGTTCCAAGTATGTAGTTTGACTGCAACCTAAGCTAATTCAAATAAGAAATTAAATAAGTACATTTATAATATATTCAAAAATTGAATCTTAACAAGCTCCTGATTTCCTGAGAATAGAAAGGAATCTAGAACGGCATCTACCAGTTCAATCTGAGTTGTTAACCAATGTGCAGTAGGGAATTAGCTTTCTCAGTGCTGTTTTTCACATCAGTAACTTCCTTCGACATAAACATTGTTTTGTATCTGGCAGTCTGTAGTTTGACAACGTTACTTTTTTGGACCACGCTTCTTGGGCCTGTTAGCCAGCATAGGCATTGCACGTTAGCTGGGAGATCCAGGGAGCTGTTGTTAAAAATAACCTTCTTCAGGCTCTGAATCTGACATTTTCTGTGTTCATGGAAGTAATACACCAACTGTGGAGACATAAAAACAGACCTCATGGGTTAGCCCTATCTCCATATCTAGATTACAAGGGAAGTCATTGCTCCCAGTGTCTTTGAACTACAACTCTATAGCCCAACATTGCATAATCATACTTCTGCCTAACCCAAACATTATTCTTAGAAATTATCTTTATCTGATTTAAAGCACTCTTTTATACAAGCAGCCCATGGGAACTTCCATGATTAGAAATGATTGTTGTATCCCTCCAGTTGTGTTTCCAAATATGGAATTTTTTGCCATCACGGATGGTTTAACAAGCTTGTTAAGAGTATAGCTTCTAAAGTGGTTGACTAATTTGAGGGAAGAACTCAAACCATAGATTTATTTCATTTAGTACTTGGACCGGTTACTGTAAACAGCCGAAATGAAAAATGTACCACCCATCTGGAGTATGCAGGAAACTGTGGACTCCATGTAAAGAAGGCAGGAGAAAGTGTGGAAGTGAGTTTTTTTTTTCTTCTGAGGGAAATGCTTTGGACTAGAGTTTAGAAGTAACTAATGACAATTAACTAGTTGTTTCCAATTAATTCTTTTCTACAATCGTCGTTGTCGTTTAGTCGTGTCCGACTCTTCGTGACCCCATGGACCAGAGCACGCCAGGCCCTCCTATCATCCACTGCCTCCCGGAGTTGTGTCAAATTCATGTTGGTTGCTTCGCAGACACTCTCCAGCCATCTCATCCTCGGTCGTCCCCTTCTCCTCTTGCCGTCACACTTTCCTAACATCAAGGTTTTTTCCAAGGAGTCTTTTCTTCTCATGAGATGGCCAAAGTACTGGAGCCTCAGCTTCAGGATCTGTCCTTCCAGTGAGCACTCAGGGTTGATTTCCTTTAGAATTGATAGGTTTGTTCTCCTTGCAGTCCAGGGGATTCTACAATAACAAACAATTATAGTGCCATTTGGTTAACTCCCCAAGTTCCCATTGATTTGGTGGCCTTGCTTAGACTGGAATTTTCGAATTTCGGCTGCAATGTTCTAGAACTACTGGGGTGTGGCCTTACTAAATGGATATTGGATGGTTCAGATTCTGGCTTACACTGTCCCTTGTGCTGTTGCCTTGTACTCTGCCACGGTTATTGATACAAAAATGTAGCAGACAGGAAAAGATTGTGTTCTGGACCATCGTACGGTAGCTTGTAGTATTCAGACAGTGTGGGGATTTCCAGATAAAGCATTTTCTCCTTTCCTTTTTGTTGCTTAGTGTAGAAGAACTACAAAGTTAACTGGGATTTGCATCACAGAATCATAGAAAAGTAAAGTTGGAAGGGGCCTACAAGGCCATCAACTCCAACCCCCTGCTTAATGCAAGAACACAATCAAGGCACATCTGCCAGGTGATTATCTAAGTTTTTCTTGAATGCCTTCAGTGTTGGAACACTCGACAAATCCCGAGGTAATTGGTTCCACTGTTGTACTGCTCTAGGAAAAACGTCAGTTACGACATTTTTACTAATATTCGACTGAAATCTGGCTCCCTTTAACTTCAGCCCATTGTCCTGCACTCTGGGATGATCAAGAACATATCCTGTCCCTCCTCTCTATGGCAGCCTTTCAAATATTTGAAAAGTACTGTCATATCACCCCTCAGTCTTCTTTTCTCAAGGCTAAACCTGCCTAATTCTTTCAGCCTTTCCTCATAAGGCTTGTTTTCCAGCCCCCTGATCATCTTTGTTGCCCTCCTCTGAACTAGTTATCCAAAGTTGTCTTTAAGATCCTACTCCTCTTCTGTTTAAGAAATATGCTTTTCTTTAGGAACTCTGTTAATCAAACTTTAAGTAGGACACTTGTTTTCTCCAGGAGCTTCTTTATTATTTTTGAGCACTAACTGAAAGTTCTTACTGTGGACACTGACTTCAGATGGGAAGTCCCATAGGGTTATACTGTGCCCCAGTATAAACTGATTTTATAATAAACATACTTTCAGGGGAGATGAAAAAGAGTGTAAAGTCATTGAAAAAAGCATTATATTTGGAAACGGAAAGAAGCAGAGGTAGGATTTTCTGATTTTTGGACTGAAAACCCTGCAGCTCTCCATTTTGGGAATTCTACTTACAGAAACCTTCCAGATACATGAATGTGGTTCATTTGAGAGGAAGGCCTAAATTGGAAGGCTTTGGGACTTGACGAAGCCTAGCTCTGCCTAATTTTCTGTTCAGAAGGAAGGCTCTTAGCAAGTCCTAAAGCAGGGACAAGAACCATGGGCAGATTTAAGCCTAGCTAAGCTTCAAACTTTTTAAATTAGATCCTTCTCCCAGGTAAGCCACTTCGTGACATGTCTGTAAGTAAGGTAGAAGTCCCAGAATGGAGAATAATAGGGTTCTTAGTCCAGGAAAAACCTGACAATTCCACAGGGATCCACTTCCTGTCAAACCCACCATCGTGGAAATTGGCCCTTTTGCTTAAGCTGAGAACCTAGTTTGTTGTTAAGTCCAGAAAATTCTTAACGAAGAATTATTGTTAGCAGAGCCTGATTTTCCTTTCCCAGTGGATCAATTTTACACTGTTTACCCTGACAGAGTTCAGATGAATTCCACTGTGTTGCGCAGTGTAATGGAGCGTGGAGTATCTGGCCCAAAGTGTTTGAACAAGCTTAGCGCTACTTCTTTCACTTGTAGCTAATGAAATTAGTGAGATTTAAGTCTGTGTGTCAGGAGAAAATTCCTCATGCAAAGAATGCTGCTTGATATTCAGCGTTATGTTAATAGCTGCACCCAATAAGGAGATTTTGCTTGCTTAGATGCTGTCACTGTTTCTGAGCTATAGTGGCAAGGAAAGCCTGATCTGGTCAAAAGATGAGCCTGGCTTGGTGGGAAGGCCACTGTGGACTCAAGCTATCTGACTGACTACTAGAGGCAACAGCTTTTTGACAGAAGGTGTACTTCTCCTGCATTCTTAGGTGGAAGGAACATTGGATTGTTATATGTGATTTTATTACTGAAAAACAAGTGGTCAAGCGACATAAGGAATCTGAGAGACAATCCATATGGACCATTCCACCCCCCCAACTCAGGAACTGAATGGCACAATAGAATTTAATGCATGGCATCATGTATTAAATACCACTGGTACATTTACAGGCCACTTCCATCAGACCACCGCACCAACAGAGGCCTTAGTAAGTCCAAGATCCACCTTTCTCAGGCCACTTTCTGGAAACAAAGGGCAGCACAGTATTTATTAAATATTGATTGATTGATTGATTGATTGATTGATTGGAACACTTACTTATTGGAATATTTATTTATTTGAGAGTGCTGTCCTCTGAAGATGCTGGCCACAGAGACTGGAGAAACGTTAGGAAGAACAACCTTCAGAACACAGCCAAAGAGCCCGAAAAACCCACAACAACCTTATTTATTTATTTATTTATTTATTTATTTATTTATTTATTTATTTATTTATTTATTTATTTATTTATTTATTTATTTATTTATTTATTTATTGGGGGGGAACCCAATCTGTGTATAACCAAAACTATGCTGCTTAAACCCATGTAATTCACAGGCAATTGCAGATCTTTATTTCAGAATAAATGCAACTGGTGGATGTATTCAGAAAAGAAAGAGCTTGTGCATGTAATTTTCGTGCATGAGGCTTCCTGCAACAATTTGCAGAAATGGAAATAGCAGGAGTTGCTCATGGACTGTGCTATTGGGCAGTCTTCCCTCAAACCATTTTTTTTTTTTGTGGGGGGCACCTCCCTTTTCTGATCATGAAGAGTGTAGGCATAGTGCACTGTGTGTTTTTATGTGCATGGATATTTTGCCCAAGGAAAATCTTAACTTGGTATCATCGTTCCTATTTAAAGTTATAAGGATCCTTCAAAGGAGAGGGGGGAAAGTTGCAACCAGCGGCACAGATGTCCAGTTTTTTTGAAGTGCCTGAGGAGCCTACACAAGACAAATTTCTGATGAATTGTCCCTCCCCTGAATTTATAAACAACAGAAAAATCTTCAGTCACTTTCTCTTACTAAGGCAAATGCCCAGGAACATTTGCACGTAGTCCCCGGTCACTCCCTAAAAGTCACCTTCTTGTTTTTAACAACTGATCTTGTTGCAGGAGTTTAGACTGTGACTGTAACAGGCAGCCCTGACCTCACCTGTCCGTCACAGTTGGACAGTGGATCATCAGCCAATGAGGTGAGGGAGGCTGGTGCTGAAGGGGGAGGAGCTGGATTATATAAGGGGTGTGAAGGGAGAGAAAGATTTAGATCTGGTGTGTGAGAGAGAAAGAGCTTTTTCAGAGGCCTGTGTGCCTAAGTAGTCAGTGAGGAAAAGTCTGTGATTGATCAAATAAGAAACAGTGATTTACACCTTGATTAGCTCCCTGTGATTTACATATTTTATTTCATGTACCAATAAACCTGTTTTGTTTTGAAGGAAACCTTTGTCCTTCTTAAATAGTCATTATAATTGGTGGCAGCGAGTGTGAAGTGGTGTGGTGGGCACTCTGAGAGGCCTGAGTTGGCAGTGACGTCAGAGTGGCCTGCTACCTTTACAGTGACCATGTTCCTTGGGTCTGGGGAACGTGATTGATGACTTTATGCTGAATGATGCAAAGTACCGATGGTGCAGTGATGGGTATACGCTCGTATGTCAAAATATCTCATTGGCAGGGTGCATTTGGGTAGCTTGCGTCAGTACGGCATAAAAGACACTTTTGAAAAATAAAGCAAAGAGAACATAAAACATCCATTAAGGGGAAAATCTCAAAGATTCCAACTTTGTATCAGTGCTAAGCACATGGGCATCACATTAAAATTCATGTGATTGGGAGGTTAAGAGGATGACGGTAGAGTGCTGTCAGGGGAAGTAATTGTCTGCAGAGAGGCTTAATTGTGAATGAGGCAAATGACATGTCCAAGATTAATTGAATTGTTATGTTATCTGCTGTCAAGTTGCATCTGACTTATAGCAGCCCTAATAAGGTTTTCAGGGTAAGTACAATATTTAAAGAGTGGCTTCATACAATTAGCTGGCTGGATAGCTCAGTGGTTTAGGAATCTGGTTGCACAGCCAGAGGTTGGGAGTTCAGTTCCCCACTGTGCCTCCTATGAGTAGAGCCAGCCTGTGTAGCCTTGGGCAAGCTGCACAGTCCCAAGATAACTCCAGAAGAAGGGAATGGTAAACCATGTCTGAGTAGTCTCTACACAGAACACCCTGAAAAAGGGTTGCCATCTGTCAAAATATAAAATTACCACACACACCCATGAGTTTCCATGGCCAAGCATTGAGTGCTATGCCAAAAATTGGGAGGTTTGATTTTCAGTGTACAAAGTACCACTTGACAATACTCAGCCATTTTGTTGAAAGACACTGACACTCTTCTTTTGCTTTGGCATCATCAACGACCCCTTCTCATGCAATGTTTTCCATAACACATCTGGGTTAGGCACAACAATGTCTGTTTCTTTTATGGGGTTGTGGCTTCCACTGGTGAAGATAAAGTTTTATTGCAAGGTACACAGTCAACGATATTATAGTTTTCAATGTTTTTCACAGAGATATGTTGTGTAACATCACATTTTAAGCAACTTACAAGAATGGCTTTTGTTTACGTAGAAGAATCCTTCCTTTCTGCAATGGAAGTGGACTGCCTTACGAAAGAACTAGATAAGAGGCCAGCTTCATAATGAGAAGGTGGTAACACGTTTTAGGGTCAAGTGAAAGTTGTAATTTTCTTGCAGCCTCCTCCTTCCATTAATGGAGACAATCTAGCTGCCTAAGAGGAATAACAAGATGAAGTTAAATTTGTTTGTTTATTCCGACATAAGATTTCTCAGTTCAGTAAGCTTCAGACTAGTTAGATTTTGTCTGCTGATTGGTCATAGGGAAATAAACACTGGCTTCATTCACAAATATGATTGCTTAGTCCTGCGAGTCTACTGGATGACATTTGTGGAATTAAAATGTGTCATCGCCTTCTAATTATGAAGCTGGCATCTTATCTAGTTCTTTCCTGACAGCCTTAGAATAAGATGAGGGTCTACCACCACGCTGGAGGTCAGGGAGCTATCTAAGAGTGCATGGGGCTATTCCTGTGTTAAACACAATTTTGTCTTCCAGTATCTCTCTGCCATTTTGTCACTCCTCTTTATTGGACCACACAGACGAATTTTGCACTGCAGGTGTGAGCAGAGTCATACACACATACCAATGCTCACATGCCCACTGGACACCATGCCCTGGGTGGTCTTTCTTTCCCCTTCTTGTTCTCAACAGTACTGTACGTGTTCCTTTTTGAAAAGCTAACCAAATAGTCTAAATCTTGGCTTTATTGTCAGTGGTTGAGATTTTACTGGGCACTCACAGAACATAATATTCTATGATGGAGTAACACAGCAATCTCTCACTTCTGCTTGTGGTACAAGTACGAAAGTGGACACCCACGTTATGAAAGGAAGGTGTATGTTTTGAAAATTGGATAACTCCTTGTGTTCAGCCTTAGACATTGAGATGCTTATGCTAAGGCCATTACATAAAGATTGCAGCCATTGATGTAGTGGAGCTGAGGCTCACAGAGTAGAAGCAACAACACTTTTTGATTAGCAGGGACTATGACACCATCTACCAGCCCTCTCAGTCTCCTCTTTTTGCTTAGGTGCAATCTTCAGAGTACCAGCGGTGAAAGAGACATTCCCATCAGCAAGATATTATGCTAGGCTATCATCATGTAAAATATTCCAGGATAGCTCAGTCTTAGCATTATAAAAAAATGTCCTCCTGGTCAAACTGGTCTGTTGTCAAGGATCAGCACAGCTCATGACCACAGCATGCCCTTTTCTGTATTTTGAGTACAAGATGCTCAGCTTAGAAGTGTTCTTGGCACCTAGCTTGGAAATAATGTGTTTGATTTAATGCGTAAACATCAAAATTGTTCCTCATGCATCAAACAGGATAAATGCATCTATCTTTTAAAAACAACATGTTGACAGTAATGGTTTTCTTTTGCTACATCAACTGACTTGTCCTCATGTTAAAAAAAGTAAAAAGTTTAAACCCATGTTACATCTAACATGCTATTTCCAACCTCTGCTCTGGCAATTACCTGCAATTTTGGATTCTCTGATGGGGTGTAGTTATGGGAACTGTCACCATCAATGCCTACACTTCAAAGCTGACCACTACACCAGCATTTAGTGTACTTTTACCAGGTTGTCATTTGCCATGAGCACTAGTTTGTTAAATCAGAGGTGGGGTAAAAATGGTTCTAAGAAACAAAATTAATCAGTATGGCTTCCATTTTATAGGAAGGTATAATAAAATAAACTTCCCATGTCAGCCATTACTGACAAAGGGAAGGCTTAGATTGCAGCCACATTGGCAAGAAGAACCACATTTAAACATCATTTAAAGTGATTTAGACTTTATCGTCCACACAACACAAAAGTGACATTTATTTACCTGGGCTGCAATGCAGGCTTTTTTCAGCTGCCAGCAGGGGTTTACAGTGGGCTCTCTACTTAAGAATGTCCCTACTTAAGAACAATCCAACTTAAGAACAGCTCCATTTGCTAAATTTTGCTTCTACTTGAGAACAGAAATCCAAGATAAGAACAGGAAAAAACCCCTTTCCTGCTCTTTTTTTAACCTTAGGTCTTCTTAGGTTAAGAAAAATTTCTCCCCCTAGTGGTAGAGTACGTATTAACCAGCTTTGCATTAGTTCCTATGGGAACTAATGCTTCAATGTACGAATGCACCTCTACATAACAAAAAAAAACAGCCAGAACGGATTAATTGGTTTTCAGTCCATTCCTATGGGAAATTTTGCTTCAACTTAAGAACGTTTCAACTTAAGAACACCATTCCAAAACGGATTAAGTTCTGAAGTAGAGGTTCCACTGTAGTTTCTATGGACGGAAAAGAGCAGATACGGATTAAATGGTTTTCAACGCATTCCTATGGGAAATACGGATTCAACATAAGAACTTCTCAACTTGAGAACCACCTTCCAATACGGATTAAGTTCTTAAGTAGAGACCCCACTGTACATGGAGGGCAGTCCGCATGCCAGGAGCATCAGCTCTAAAACTTGAAGGCTTCCTCACCATTTTTAATCATTAATTGGCTGGGATGAGTTCCCCAGTGTTTCCCTCCATGGTTTCTAGGATGTCACACCAGAGGGCACCTCTTAGATATTTGACTTATTGATGCATCACTTAATTAAAAAAACAAAAAACAAACTCAAAACCTTTAAGAACAGCGTGCTCCTGAAACAGAAAGGAAATGAGTTGATTTCAGCAGTGTAGACATCAACACCATTTAAAATCACCAGAAATAAATTGATTTCCACTCAGTGCATGTGATTGGTTTAAATGCCACGTGACTTGAATCTTGTTTTTAAAAAGTCTGAATGGAAATTAATTCAGATTGCCATTGTGACCACAGCCTTAGCCTCTGTGGTTTGAATGAAACCAAGGAATACCTTTTATCTTCCAGCGCAAATAACTAAAAGCAACCATGTCTAAAAACACAGTCAATGAAAAAAAAATCGAATTGGGCAAGCAGACCTTAAGCACCACTTGCTGAGTGCTTGAAAAAACTGGCCTTCAGTTTTTAATCCGTTCTTTCTAGAGATTGACACATCTGAGTGATGACATTTGCACAGCTATAAGTGTAACATCTAAGCCTTATTATATTAATCTTTTATGGAAAGCAAACTTTTTCTTCTTAAAGACTTTTAGGTTTCTCAGATGGTGATCAGATGTCTGAGGTTAGTCTAAAACTGCTGGATTCACCTGTCATCACACTTTGAGAAGGCGTGGGAGGACCTTGGAGGATTGTCCAAATGTGTCAAGTTTTCTCCTGACAGTGAACATCCTCTGTTTATCTAACAAAGGCTGTTGCATCTCTGAAACCTTTCTTTTCTCTTGTGTGCAGAGTGGTTCTGTGCAATGCCAGTTCTTTCAAGTAAAATAAAGCAAGTAACTCTTTTGAGAATTATTGTGGGCGAAAGATGAGCTTGTGGATTTAACAGCCTAAAATATGCATAAGATTTTGACGAGGTGCTGTGGCACATCTTGGTCATGTGTGATCAATTAGCTGTGGCATGTTTTGCAAACCTTGTATGAACACCAGTAAGATTCTGCCTGGAGTCCTTTAAGCTTTCCATTCCTTTTTGATATCATGCCAGAGTTAAACATTTAAAGTAAAAAGTTTTTTTTTAAAAAAAATTCATATAGAGGATTTGGAAGAGGAAGAGAGAAAGAAATTAAACTGAGCAGTAGCAATGTATTTTATGGACTTTATTACAGAGGAAAGCAATGATCATGTGCTGGCAGAGGAAATCCACATTCTGTAAAGCCATTCTAAAAAATAGGAGCAGCTCAAGCAAAAAATTATAACTTTGACTTGGATCAGCACCATATTTGCCACAGGTATATCAGACAGCATGTTCTTACTCTGTGCCTAATTTGGATACTTTGGGGCAATGGGTTCTTGAGTTATAGATTTATTTAAAAATTAAAACTGTTTCCCCCTGTTTGGAAATAGTAGTAGTTTAGTCGTTTAGTAGTGTCCGACTCTTCGTGACCCCATGGACCAGAGCACGCTAGGCCCTCCTATCTTCCACTGCCTACCGGAGTTCTGTCAATTTCATGTTGGTTGCTTCGCAGACACTGTCCAGCTATCTCATCCTCTGTTGTCCCCTTCTCCTCTTGCCGTCACACTTTCCCAACATCAAGGTCTTTTCCAAGGAGTCTTCTCTGTTTGGAAATAGGTGACCCTTAAACATCCCCAGATTTAAAATAACTCATAAATTAAAAAACAATATTGTTTACGCATTCTCAAAGTCTTTCGATGGTTGTTGTAGGGTTTTTTTTGTTTTGTTTTGTTTTTTGCTGTTTGGCTGTGTTCTGGAGGTTTTCCTTCCTAAGGCATCTTCAGAGAACAAACATTAGGAAGAAAAACCTCCAGAACATGGCCAGACAGCCCGAAAAACCTACAACCACCACCAATCTTGCTCATCTTGAAAGAGAATGGTTGGCCCCACCCATTTTTTGAATTTGGAAATAATGTAGGTCTGAAATAATGGTCCTCAAAAAAGGCCTTTCAAACAGGAAAAAAGGAATTTTTTTATCATGCTGAGTTTGCATGAAACAGACTAGCCAGTATGAACTTTAAAGAAAATAATGGACTGCCAGTCCTCCTGAAAGAGTGACATTTTGCCATATATCTTGAAGGAATTAGCATACAGTTTTGCAAGGCATATTCAAAGTATTTCTGCATTAGAAAGGCTCAGAGCAGTTCTGTTTGTCCCAGCTCGGAGCGATTTCAGTGAACATTATCTCATTATCTCCTGGTCACAAGTTTTCAAAGGGGAAATCAGCAACAGATCTGGAGCAATCTGGACTTTTGAACCTGTCAGTCAGGACCAAATGAATTTTTAACTCCTTTGTGATCAAACAAAGATTTATGCTTGCAAAAGGATTCCTATTCCACCTCTCCATCCCCCATCCCCAGGTTCCAAATGTCTGTCTGGATCCCTTTTGACCTAGGGAAGGCTCCAGGAGCCTCTGGATGTGTGTAGAGGAGCCTTTAATGCCGGAAAATCTCCAGGGACAGTTCTACTACCAGGATTGGAACCATCAGCAGCAATTTTGGGACATTAAAACCCTCCCCCACTGACTTCTTGAAGCTCCCAAAGACTTCCCCAAGTCAAAAGAGATCCCAAGGGAGACTTGGAACTTTAGTGGGAGTCCAGAATAGGAAAATATTAATGAGTGATAAAAGTCCATAGCTTGTGCTACCATAAATGTACACAATAGGATTTCAGTCATTATGGGCCATTTGAGCAATGACATATTCTGAAGCAGCAGGTATAGCAGGTTAAATTATACTATGGCAAGAAAGTGCAGTGATAACAAGGCTTTCAAGTTTTATTGTTGCTTGTGACAGAATGCCAGAAGAATTAGGAAATTAGTCAAGCAGAGTCTGCATATTCTTTTCTCTTTTTTTTGACGGAGTTCTCTCATCTACTATACTAGCAGTTTAAAAGGCAAAAGTTCTTTGCAAGATTGTTCATATGTCTAGGGAAAAGTCAAAAGTTGCATTTGCAGCTGGCTGAAGCAGATGTTTCATTAAAGCTCAATGTGTTTTTCAAATTGAACCAAGGCAGTCAGAAGTAAGCCCTATTGTAGTCTCTGGCATTTACTCCCAGGTATCTGTGCACAGGATTGGTCTCAAAGCTTTATAGGGGAATTTATTAGCAATGTTTGTTTAGGATGCCTTTGTTTTAACCATATGGAAATAATATCAAGAAAAGCTATAGGGGATGCATTATAATAACAATATCTGAGGCCTGATCTTTTAACAGCAGAGTATGTATATTACTGAAGGATGCTCAAGGGAAGTAGACTTTCTCTGCTCCTTGCTTGGTAGTTCCCAAGACACACATACCTGTCTGGAGGAAGAACAACCTGGACTGTACAGTTTTATTATTTTGTTCAAGAAAGAAAAGTTACCTGAGTGAATATGAACAGACAATCCAACCTTTTCAGAGGAAAACAAAGGAAAGGTCAATAGTCAGATTAAGATTTTAACCTGGTTAGGAAGTTGGTTAGGAAGAAATTCACTCTGATGATAGACTTTGATATCATCTCTCAAGACAAAGACCAGGCTTGTGTGAGCTTCATCTCAAAAGGTTCAGAATAATCAGACTTATTTAAACAGGAGCAGAAACACAACTGTGTGTGTGTAAATATTCATACAACAGCAATTTAACAAAAGTGGTTTATGTTATTTTATGCACCATCAAGTGATTTCCGACTTAGGTCATTAATCTTTATGAATTAAAGATCCCCAAAAGCCGTATCTAGGACTTACAAACTAAAGGTCATGGGCTTCCTTTATTGAGTCAGTTTATCTCATGTCAGATCTTACTCTTTTCCATCTGCCTTCAGTTCCTCTGAGCATTATTGTGTTTTCCAGTTTTCCTTTTCTCAGGATCTGTCAAAAGTACAATAGCCTTAGTTATTGTAGCTTCTAGTGAGAGTTCAGGCTTGATTTGATCTAGAACCCATGTTTGTCTTTCTGGTGGTGTTCTATAGCAGTGGTCCCCAACCTTGGGCCTCCAGCTGTTCTTGGACTTCAACTCCCAGAAATCCTGGCCAGCAGAGGTGGTGGTGAAGGCTTCTGGGAGTTGTAGTCCAAGAACATCTGGAGGCCCAATGTTGGGGACCACTGTTCTATAGTACTCATTATAACATTAAAGTAAAATGTGATACCCTTCTATGCAGCCCCTTTCTTTGATTCCTTTCTAGCTGCCATTTTAGCGAAAAACAAAGCTCCAAACCAAAACAAGAACTCATTTCTTATTGCAGACTTTCCAACATGGGCTGAAAGTTTCTTGAGTCCTTCATTTCTAAGCCAGACTGATCACACCAGGGAAACCATGGGCTCCACCACCCCTTGAAAGCCACTGGGAAGTCAAGAGGGAAAGTGATATACAGTAACTAGAAATTGGCCATGCCATTTCCCAGTCCATGGTTCTAATCATGTTGCCTCTCATAGAACATAAGGTGTGCATACAGAAAAAGTGCCGTATTCTCAAGTGTGTGGAAAGCCAGTTGCAACAAGCACTGGAAAAGCAATGCTAATCTTTGAACCTGATAGAACTGAAGATCTAAAACAAAACATACTCTCCCTATTTGGACCAACTGTTTTGCCAGAAACAAGGCCAGAAACATGCCAACGAGGGAAGCCATCCACAGATGGACAGGCTTTCATGGATGTATAAACTAAAGACTCATCCTGTCATCGGCTCATGTTGCAGTCGTGGGAAAGACTGATCCTAGCTGGTTGGTAAAGCTAATGGGGGTGAGAGTTTGGGAAGGATTTATATGGAAGCAAAATACAGGTGGTGCTACACTACTTTGGCATTTGCATGTATAGTTACAGTGAGGAAAAGGGTGTAAAAAATAAAAGAAAAATAATAAGCTGGGATGTTTTCATTAGCAGAAAATATTCTATAAGAAGGAAATACCACCTTGTTTCTAATTCTGATTTTCTGCAGTTTACATCTACTTTTTACTTCATTAGGCTGGCTGGATTTTGAAGACCAGAATATGCAGCCCTTGTCAGCAGCTGCCCTTTGCACCTTTGCCAACCCACCCCACTACAGACTCTTACACAAATGGTTTAGAAGCTGTCAAACTGGATATATGAAGTTTATGCTTATTTTTTATATATATTCTTCCCTGGCAACTGAATTTAATTAGCTGCCAGCAGAAATGTCTGCAGGAAAAGCAGTTTTGTGAAAGGATTGGAGCGACTCTGCTGTGCAGTGCCCTGCTCTGTCCTGACCTTTTATCAGCTCCAGATGACCAGTAAACATTATTAGGAAAGGAAAACAGAACCAATTCTAATGAGGAAACGGAAGGAAAATGAATGAACGTCGAAAAACTAAGCATATCCTGAAGTCCCCAAATGAAACATGTCAACATTCTGTCAGGCCTTTGTTGAAAGCAATATTAATTGTTGCTGCAAGATGTAGTATAGTCCACTTTCACTTACTTTGCCTTGTATGGATTGGTCCTGTTCCATTTCCTTCTGAATAATCAGAATGAAATGAAAGGATAGCAACAAGAGCAAACTGCAATAGTTTATCATTTGGTGGCAGAAAGTCAGGATTTGTGCTGGATTATCCTGCTTTTAGAACCTTGTCGTCTCTTAAATCCTGCCTTGGGACATCCTAGGCTCAGTGGTGTTTTGGCAGTGGCACACAATTTCCTTCTTTAGCAACACACCTTCCTTCCTTCCTTCCTTCCTTCCTTCCTTCCTTCCTTCCGTTCGTCCGTCCGTCAAATCAATTCTGACTTATGGTGGGTTTTCTGGTAGAGAGTACTCAGATATGGCTTATCTACTTTACTGTTCCCTTCTTCTGGGGGAAGTCCTGGGACTGTGCAGCTTGCCCAAGGCCACATAGGCTGACTCTTTTGGGATGCCCATTGCAGAATCAAAGTCCTAACCATTGTCCCCGCAGCCAGATACCTAACACACTGGACAACTAATCAGGAACCATCACAAACCAACCAGAAAAATGAACTGCATACTGGTTTGGTTTCCGGTCTGTGCCTGGTGGTGGTGGGATTTACCTTCTCTGCCACACTGCCGCTGGCACACTGATAGACTGGAGCTGCTATCACTGAAGGTGGTGGTGGTGGTGGAGAAGGAAGAAGAAGAGGCAACAGGACCAGGTAGGCAGGCTGTGGGAAGGGGGCAGGGCCATCCATTTGCCGAAACAAAGTGCCAGACAGAAAAAAAAGTTTGGTTCTTCACAGACTGCTGTCCTCTGAAGATGCCGGCCACAGAGACTGGCGAAATGTTAGGAAGAACAACCTTCAGAATGGCCAAAGAGCCAGAAAAACCCACAACAAACATTAGATCCTGGCCGTGAAAGCCTTCGCGAATGCTTTGGTTCTTCATTTTGTTTTGGCAAAATGGAATGCACAAACTGAACCAAGAACCAGATGATTTTTTTCAGTTCATAGCCTAACTCTAAATTAAAATATTACATATGTAATGTATACTTTATCTTCCAATTGCAAGGTCTGGGGGCATTTTGGGTGGTTATTAAGCACTATATTTATTTATTTGATTTCTATCGCATCTTTCTGCCACTACTGTTCTTGATAAGGTCACCTGGTTACAATCTGCTGCCACATGGTGAATTATACAGTATTTCTACTTAAATGATAGTAGCAATGGCTGGAATACTGTGGTCTGTGTCCACCAGTGTAATGTTAGCAGTGCAGCTTTCAGTGCTGAATTCCCACAAATTAAAAAGCCACTGTAGCCATTTCCTACTGCACACTTTGTTTCATGATTCATGTACAATAGTTTGTGCTGTCTTTTTAACTCATGGAAATTTACCGTTCAAATTTATTCTGCTGGTATACCAGAAAGTATAACTAAGAGGATTCTGGCCAAGGAACATCAACATCATCATCAACATCAATAACAACCACCACAGCAACAGCAATAGCAACGACATAAAAACATGCCTGTTTTATATGTTTGTTTGTTCATTCATTCTAAAAACTTGGTTTCCATACTGTCTAATGACTGAATGCAATGTGTGCTTTTAAAAGCAGAACAAGCTTCTGCACCTGAGGGGGAAAAACAAGCAAATGCTCTTCTATTTATTTGCCTTAGTTTTCATGATTTATTAAGATTCAGAGACTGGATTTGGCACCTGTCGCGATGTCTTTTTGGTGCCAGTCCTTTAAAAGGCTTTGGATTTTCTCAAGCCTTTAAAGGGATTCATTTTTAATTTCTTAATCTCCGCATGCTGGAGTTCTAACTTACTTGCTTCAGCAGAGTTCATTTTACGGATTTCTAGGTTACATGATCATTGCTGACATTGTGTTAGAATCTGTTTTGACAGAGCTGCTTTGTTTTGAAGGGCCTTTGTGCTCCTTATTGATTAGTATTAGGACTGTAGTTTTAATACGCATTTGAAAGCACAATCTTTGGATGAATGAAAAGGGCTCCAAGGAAACGATAAATTATAGTTTAATGTACAGACAGATACACTGCAGTTTAAGAAAGAGCTTGATGGGTTTGAATCTGCTCAGTTGCTCCATGCCATCAAGTCACCTCTGACGTATGGCGACCCTTATGAATGAGCAATCCCCAAATGAGCAGTCCTCAACAGCCCTGCTCAGCTCTTGTAGGCTCGAGGCTGTGGTTTCCTTTAGGGAGTCAGTCCATCATCGTTTTCCTCTTTTCCTGCAGCCTTCAACTTTTCCCCTTGCACAGGTGACAGTACAAAAGATGATAAGGAGAAAGGAAAGTTGGTATGTTTAACCTGGAGAACGGAGAACTGAAAAAGTGAAAGCCAACTTTAAATACAGTCATGTAGATGATCTAGGAATCCAGAAACCTTTTTTTTAAAAAAAGTTCAAATCATAGGCTAAAATCTGGAAACAGATGAGGCTTTTTCTGCAGTGTATAGTTTTACCAGCAGTTCAGAAACATCACACTGAAGTTCTCTGTTGCTGTTGCAAGTCTTTACCCCTCCTTCTTTTTAAATCCTCTCCAGTGGTGACGAGGTGAATTTGGAATTGTGGGTGTTCATCAAGGTAGCCTCCATGTGCACCTTACCTCAAGCAAAGTCCAAAAATGCAGGCAGCTGGATTGACTTTTGAAAAACTTAATGCTTTCTAATTGCATGTTGAAGACTACCCTACCCTCAAACATTTGATATTACGATAAGAATAGATTGCAATAATCCATTTTCCCCCCTCCAAAAATGCATTTCTTGGCATAAGTAGACAGGTCAATTGTCTCTCATTGGATTGAGATAATTAGGGTGAATTCCAAGCGGGCCCTGGAATCCAGACTGATCTTCCCATTCACTCATTTGCTGGGATAACAGCATTGTTGACAGTCCTCTAAAAGGTGTTGTTATTGGATCCTGTTTTCCTCATTTTCCCCTATCGTATGGTTGCTATGGGTGCAAGAGAGAGAGAGAGAAAGAGTTGACTGCTTTCATCCTCTCTCTCTCTCTCTCTCTACTTCCTCTCCAACCACTGCAGCCCTATCTGAATGCCTTGGTGCCAGGCCGGGATTATCCTCTTTCTCCCTCCCTGTGTCTCTGAAAGCCCCCGCCTTGAATTTAGAGCAATATTGATGATCACTTTGCTAGAAACTGACGCGAAATGATTCAATCTCAATCACTCCGCAAAAGTCACATAGCTCTTTCAGAAAGGTCAGGATTGCTATGGCAGAGGTTCAGGCTGATACGGGTTAAGCTTTATGTCATGTTGATCTTGGAAAACAGATTGCACTTGATTGTGCCAACGATGAGGGACAAAAATGAGGGATCGATGGTAATGTGTCCACACTCACATCTAAACATGGGCCAACATCGCAGCTTTTTTTTTTTACCCATCATGTGAAAATCAGTGGCAGGCCAAACTACACATTACATAGGATGTCCATATCTAAATACTTCCTCCCTTCAAACCCAGCAGCAGGATTCCCAGTTGGGGCGTGTTGCCAATTTTAGCCTTGTTGGCTGTGAGATGCCACTAAAAAACAAGCCAATGGCTTGAGACTGAGCTTTCTAAAACATTGCACCTCCCTTTATGAGCCTGCTTGGGTGTTAGGATCCTCAGGACAGGCCTTTCTCTCGGGCCCACTACCTTTGCAGGCATGTTCGGTGGGGACAAGGGAGAGGGCCCACAAGAGGCCCGGCTGGCTCCATCTTTGCTGTCCTTCTGCAAACAGGTGAAGACTTTTTTTCAGGAAGACTTTCCTGTAAATCAGTGGCCCCCAACCTTTTCCCAACCACCGACATGGTTGTGCAGTGTGTGTGTTTATCACGCTTGTACGGGGTGTGTGTGTCATGCTTATGTGAGGCATGTGGTGCTCACAGGGGGCATGTCACACTTGCAGGGGCCTTTTGCGCTCACGCGCATGCATGCAGGGAGCATGTCGCGTTTGTGGTGTGTGTGTGTGTTGCACCTGCAGGAGGCATGTCATGCTCGCGGGGGGGGAGGAGGAGATCTGTGTCCGTGGCCACGGACTGCTGCTGGGTCACGAACTGGGGGTTGGGAATTTTTAAAAGGAGCATTTTATTCTGTGCATTATTTGAGTTTTAATACTGTTCTTATTATGAGTTTTAATATATTTGTTTAATTTTCTTAATATTGTAATAATTTATTTTTTGGCTTTTAACTTTGTCCCTTTTAACACTAATTCATTTTGTATCCTTTTGGAAAAAGGCAGCATATAAATATTCTGAATAAATAATATATACATACATATATAAATTATAGCCTTTCTGCATCTTTTTCCAATAGACTCATATACAATACATGAATTAGTTTTGAATTACAGCTACGTCTAACTTCCTCCTTATCCATCTGTGCTACCACAAATATAATTTGTCCTTTTGATCCTCTCTTATTTCTGACTGAAATACAACAGAGTTTCCAGAACCTGGGAATTTCATCACTTCTTGGGTTTTTATGTACATCAAAACAGTTAAAAACTTGGCTATTTAAGCAGGCCTTCCCTCCAGTCAGCTTTTATTTTTTCTTTCTCTCATCTTATTCCATTATGCTAATTTTTTAATCTAATTGTATTAACTAATATATTAATTGTATTTTGTGATTATTTATATATTTTATATTGTCTTATTTTATGTTGTAAGCTGCCGCGAGTAGACATGGTCTAGAGGGGCAGGGTATAAATTTAATAAATAAATAAATAAAATAAATAAAACACTAAGCCAATGACTAAGATAAGGGAAGAAAGAAAAGTGGAAATAAGTACTTTCCAATAAATACTGTATTATGAAATCCACCCACTGATTTGCTGGAAAAAAGTCTGATTATTTAGGAGACAATATTTATTTATTTATTTAGGAGACAATATTTGCAAATAGACTTTCTGTCTACTAGCTGCAAATACAAACATGGTTTTTGTTTTAAATTAAATACTAAATTTGCAGTCTGTCTTCTTGTAGGAAGGGATGTAACATTCTCTGTGTATGGAAATAGAATGTTTTCTCTGGGCCTCAGTCCACAGTAAACTTTTTACTGGAACAAGCTGACCATACTGTTCTGCATTTGGTAGATGGCTTTGGGATATTGCAGAGCTGGTAGACAGGGTTAGAACTGTATATAGAGTCATGTAGTCAATATTAAAAAAATTGATTTAGAACTTTGTAAACCCAATTCAAATACAGCTTTTTTACCTCATGTAACTGGCCTCTCAGTTGCAGTATATCAATGAAAACCCTGATGTTCCTTTTCTAGGAAAGATGAGAGCAGTTCATGCCAGGATCTGAAGGTCCCCTATCCAGACCCAGCTACTTAAACAATGCTGGATTCTTCCAAATAATATTTCCGGAGAACTCTTGGGATACACAAACAAAGAACTGCCCATCCTGTGTGATAATGGCACTACCTAGAAAATGTGCCAGTCGCTGAATACAGCAGAGGTTCCTTCCTTCCTTCCTTCCTTCCTTCCTTCCTTCCTTCCTTCCTTCCTTCCTTCCTTCCTTCCTTCCTTCCTTCCTTCCTTCCTTCCTTCCTTCCTTCCTTCCTGTCAAGCAGGAGGCAGCTTTCCATATTCCATGCTGCCTCTTCATTAGCTCAGAGATTAAAAGGACATCTGCAGGAAGCAGAGATACTATCATACGCAGCCTCAGGTGCCATTGCCTAAATGGTTCCTTCAGTTGATTTACAGATGTTCCTCCAGCCTCCTTTTTTGGGGAGCCCACTACCCTTTTTTTAAAGGAACCACAGCTCCTTTCTACATTCTCCAGGCTGGAGACTAATGTAAAGCACAGAAATGCCCAGCTCCAGGAAAAAAGACAGAGCCCAAGGCAAATGAAAAAGATGACTGAATGTTGATTCCCAGCACAGTGGCACTGCATCTCACTGTACATACATTAGTGCCTTAATAGTTTGATTTTTTTTTTCAGGAATCAAATATCTTCTAAGCTACTGCTGTTGATGGAACTTCAATGTCAGCTGTGCAAAAAGAAAGGCAGGTCCACTGGGAATGTTGGGTTTGATCGCCACAGGGTGGTTGGGTGATGTATCTGGAGGACAAATAATCTGAGAGGCAGCCAAGCATATCGGCAGGAGACAAGAAGCTGCCTCTGAATGCAGCAGGTTCCCTTCTTGCCAAGTAAATCAGCAGAAAAGTATGAAACCAAGAGGTTGCTTTTTTATTTTTTGGGGGTGGAGAATGAGAATCAAAATTCTGATTACTTTGTTGGATTACAACTCCCAGAATGCACATGATATGGGTGGATGATACCTTTATTAGTACAATAAATGTGTACTGTCAAGTCAGTTTGGACTGATGGCAACCTTTCTCAGAGTTTTCTGAGTATAACGTACTCAGAAGTGGTTTGCCATTCCCTTATCCTGATGGCATCCTAAGACTATGCAGCTTTCCCAAGGCTACATCATCCCAGGAGAACTATTGACCTCTGACTCTGCACTCAGGTACCCAACTCCAGGCAGATGATACCTTTATTGTCGTTTAGTCATGTCCGACTCTTGTGACCCCATGGACCAGAGCACACCAGGCCCTCCTATCTTCCACTGCCTCCCGGAGTGGTGTCAAATTCATGCTGGTAGCTTCGATGGCACTGTCCAACCATCTCATCCTCTGTCGTCCGCTTCTCCTCTTGCCGTCACACTTTCCCAACATCAAGGTCTTTTCCAATGAGTCTTCTTTATTAGGCCCCTGCAAAAAACACAAACGTAAACTAGCTTTCCAACCTCCATGTGTCTTCATCAGATTGGATACTACATACCTGGGGTGGTGCAGAAGAAAGATAAAAGTTCCCAAAAATCATGGCCAACCTAAGTTCCTTTGTTACAAGCAATGTTCAAAATGGGAGTTGGTTTCAGATTTTGCCTCTGTTGTTGTGGATTAGAAGGTCTCTCCCTATTTTGTCAGATAAAGGGGTTCCAGTCATTCAGCATTACCCATCTACATACCTGACCCTATATCAAAATACAGTGGTGCCTCGCTTAGCAATGTGAATTCATTCCAAAAAAATCACTGCTAAGCAATTTCATCGCTAAGCGAAACGCGGTTCCGATTGAAATGCATTGAAAACTGGATAATCCATTCCAATAGGAACGAATTGCCGTCCTTAAGCGAAAATCGCCATAGGAAACATCACTAAGCGAAACGCGGTTCCCCAATGCATCTCAATGGGGGGAAAAATACAACAACAAATTTAAAAAGAGTCAGAACAAAGTCAAATTTGGTTAACAAAGGGTTTATTAAGTGCACTTTATGATTTCAAATATTGTAAACAGTAAACTTTAACTTTATAAATAACAGAAAAACATTTAAAAATGTTTAAAATGTTAAAAACATTTTAAAAAAACAGCAAATATGAGGCTGTTTAAACCATCATTAAGCAAAACAGGGGAACCAAAATTTAATCGCTATGCGAAGCATGGTCCCAACCATCGCTAAGCGAAAATTGCCCATAGGGACCATCGCTAAACGAAGCGCAAAAACACTCCGAAAAAGTCGTCACTAAGCGATTTCATCACTAAACGGAGCGCCCGTTAAGCGAGGCACCACTGTACATGGTTCCTTTTTGTCTGGGAACAGAGGCACACAGAAATGTAGCAAACCTCATATTAGAGAAGATGGAATAAAATGTAGTCTACACACTAGGTAAGCAAGTGGCAGCCAAATTAAAAGTATCATCTAGCGGTTGAAGAATGGTGTTGTCTTCGGCTTGCGGTACTGCTTGAGCAATGTTAAATGTCTGTACTTCAATGTAGATGATAAACGCATTGGCAAAGCAGCCACCATGTTCTCTAGACTCACAAAGAGAGTATGGCTCAATAAGAAGCTGACGACACATACAAAGATCCAAGTCTATAGAGCCTGTGTCCTAAGCACACTCCTGTACTGCAGCGAGTCCTGGACCCTATGTGCATGGCAGGAGAGGAAGCTGAACACGTTCCATATGCGTTGCCTCCGACGGATTTTTGGCATCACCTGGCAGGACAAAGTCCCAAACAGAGTAGTCCTAGAACGAGCTGGAATTTTCAGCATGAATACATTACTGAAACAGCGACGTCTACGTTGGCTTGGGCACGTTGTGAGAATGGCTGATGGTCGGATTCCAAAGGACCTCCTGTATGGAGAATTAGTGCAGGGAAATCGCCCCAGAGGGAGACCACAGCTGCGATACAAGGACGTCTGCAAGCGAGATCTGAAGGCCTTAGGAATAGACCTCAACAGATGGGAAACCCTGACATCTGAGCGTTCAGCCTGGAGGCAGGCACTGCATTGTGGCCTCTCCCAATTTGAAGCGACCCTTGCCCAGCAGGCCGAGGCAAAGAGGAAATCACAAAAGCAGCAAAAGCAGGGAGCTGGACAGGGGACAGATTGGATTTGTCTTCAGTGTGGAAGGGATTGTCACTCTCGAATTGGCCTCCTCAGCCACACTAGACGCTGTTCCAAGTCCTCCATACAGAGCACGCTACCATAGTCTTTCGAGACTGAAGGATGCCTAATCAATGTAGATGATGCACTTGCCAGCTATTCAGTGTACATTATTATCTTCCATAGTCCACTAAAAAGAGAGAGAAAAGCTGTGGAGTCCTTGTACACAATGGAGGGTGTGGGATCATCTGGCAACATAAAGGCAAAAGTGGGGGATACTGTTATCAGACCACTAAAAATCACAAACACATGCCAGCTTTCAGCCACGTAAATGTCTTCACCGCCAGCATTCAAAGATGCAAAGGAAGTCTCAGTAGAGAGTCTTGGCATGGCAAGACTCAGAAACGTGTCAAGAATGGGAAATGCTTGGAATGCTCTCCACATCCTAACTATTATTATGAGACAAGGTTTCATGTTATTTATTTCATGTCCCATGTGTCTTGATTCAGGGAGAGTTTCTGATTAACAAAAGAAACAACCTGATCCAACAACTCCCCAATCAGCTCTGCATATTACCTGATAAAGATGCAAAACATGTTTTTAATTATTGCTATGCAGCTGTTTTGTGCTGGAACAGACTATTGCTGCATCTCTAAAAAAAAAAGACAGGCAAGAGCAGATCCAAGGGGGCCATTTCTCTGCTCCCAAAATTGTTCACCCCCAAAAAATGCCTAGAAAGTTTTTTTAAAAGTAGGAGTATCCAGGTGTCCACCTCCAGCTTTGAAAAAGGTTCATATTTGGACGTTAAACTGGGGCCAATGTAAAAGATGAATTGCTTCTCCTGAAGGCTTTGGGGAGCAAGGATCCACTCCCATCCTTGTCTGCTGGTGAATATCTTTTTGATAATGGGGTATGTGGAAGAGTCTGGGAAGCTAGGAGGCATGAAAAAGACCGGATACAGTCTTCAGGCTACAGTTTACTCCTCCACAACCATCTAAAGCCTACCTTTATTTATTCAGAGTCCGCGGCTAAATTGCAGAGCTGACTCGGAAGAATCCGGCTTTGCTGCGATTTGGTTCAGAGCTTACATTACATTTCAAATTGCAAAAAGTGGACACACAAAGGCTGTGGGTTGGATTCCTGGGTTCCCTGTACATATTGCAATGCAACGTGTTTGCTGGTGGAGAGGACATCTAGCGATAACGTTTTATATTAATGCAACGCCTCATCGCTGATACAGTAGACACCAACACAGTCAAATTTCCATTCCATTCAATTCAATTCAATTCCTTCTTTCTCCATAACTTGCTTTTTGGCAAACACTGACTACAAAACATCTGAGGACAATGGGGAAAGGAACAACTCTCACTGCCGTGAAAAGCATGAAAACACCACCTAAAGACATGCCCCTGTCTTCCTAAGGGTCTCTGCAGGGGAAAAAAAACACATTTGAATCCAGCACTCTGGAGGCAGAGGGAAAAGGCTGGTTGTGCTTTAAACTGGCTGCTCCAATTCGATCCAACCTTGCACGTCACGCAGACAGGAAATAAAAAACACCCTTCAAATTTACCCGTTTTATAAGCAGAGGAAATCCCTTAGTATTTGGTCATCTAGTTGCCATCCCAGACTGCCTGTAACTCTCTAAAGCCTCAGGAAATCCCACAGCCTAGATAACTTTATCTAGAAATGCTGGGAAATGAACCTGATTTATTTTGCAGACAAAGATTGCGTTCTGCACTGAGCTACAGTACATTCCATAGCTTAGATAACACAATATTTATTGAAGCATCAGTTCAAAACTAGCCTTCTCCACTCCCAGGGATGGGGACTCAAGTTTCTAGACTCACTGTCAAGTCGAACTTAAGTCACACCGGTGACGTAACTCAGACTCAACTTGGAATCCCCCCCCCCCATGACTTGAACTCAGCTTGTGACTCGGAATCCACACACACCCCTCTCTTTTCTCTGGGGTGAAAAGCTTGTTTTTAATATGGACTTGGACCTGCCCATTTCCCCCCTTTCTCCATCTTACTCCCTGGAACCCTCAATTTATAGTACTTAACTAAATAAAATGCTTCCAACTTTCCTGATAAACATTTTCTTCCAAATTCTTCATTGTTTGTGTTTCTCGGTCCTAAATCTTTTCCAATTTGAGATGTTCGTCTTTAAAGGCTATAGGGTTGCCTTGAGGAATGGCTCAGCACAATATTTCAGCGAATGAATTTTCCACAACAATCCTTTTAACATTGGCGCCAAATTCTCCACTTCTTCTTATATCCATGAATGTATCAGAATTCTCTGTTTTGGCCCCTTTGGCTAGGATAGCACTAGAAAGCTTTAAACTGGGCATTTAAAGTTTTATTCACACCAGTAATGAGTTCAGAGTATAGATTACATAAACTGTCGGATATATAAACTGTTGGATTTTAAGGAGTTTTTAGCTGGGAGGGACGTTTTTGGTCAGGAGTTGAATGTCAGTCAACTCAGTAGCAGCCAATTGTTCCCTCTCTGTCTCTGATACTTTTTTCTACCTTATTCACAGTCTGTCAGTTATCAGTTAGTGTTCTGTCAGTGTGTTTCATGGAGTCAGAAGTGAACAGTTGGAGTGAAGTGTTCTGTCAGCAATGTAGCCTGTCAGTTACTTAATAAAGAAGTAAATTAAGCAGTTAAACTCAGTAATGTAACAAGTTAACATTTCAGCAAAATGGGATGTTTGTTTTTATATAAGTAGAAGTACAAATAAACAGAAATATTTTGTTCTGTTTAATTATCAGAGTTTCTAAATCCACTGGGGGTATTCAAGAGAAATTTAGACAACAACCGGGCAGATATTCATTGATTTGTATTCCTGCATTGAGCAGGGAATTGGATTGATGGTTTGTAGGCCCCTTCCAACTTCATTATTCTGTGATTTCATGAATAAATTCCAGTTGAGGTAAACTAACAAATAAGGGATGGTCTATTGAGGGAGACTGTAGTTCAGTCTGTTCTGTTGGTTCCTGACCAAACCATTTTCATCTGCTGCATAATTAGAGGAAGTTTAAGTTTAATTTAAGCGACACAACAACAGTTTCCTCACACCGACTCTGCCAATCTCAACATGAACATCCTGACATGCCACATTGTTGAGAAGGAACAAGGACCTTAAAATAGAGCTGTAGGAGAAAAACACTAGAATTCAACTGATACGTCCATCAGTCTTCTAAGCTCAGAGTTTATCAAAGAAATAGAAAGCAAATGATTGGGTTGAGGGAGAGACAAATTTCCTGCCCCTCGTTGAAACAGACATTTGGCAACTTTCAATTTCTTTCTTTTTCGATGAGCAATTGAAATTGTGTGACTGATTCTGCTTCCTTCTCTCTCTCCTTATTGAGTCACCTTCTAGACAGAGGAGTAGAAACAGTGGAAATGCATTGACCTCTGTCTCCCATATAAAAATAAATCCAGATGCCAGTAAATGAAGGGGGAAGGAATGGAGGTTGTATTGACAATGCATCACCAAGCAATTTACTTTTACTATTTTCCCCTTTAAAAATATTGTTTTTTTCTGGATTTCTGTGATACACTCTGAGTATGTTAGAAAGGAAACCTACAGAAAAAAATGCAATGTGGTGCATTTTGGTTTATAGTACCAGAGTAACATACCTTTTCCATAATACTCCATTCCATCACCACCACAATTTCCTATTCCCCTCTGGCAATCAGTGAGCATTCTACACCCTCTGAACATACCCAGAGTGCCAGTATTTTTGTTTCCTTTCATTTAAAGATTGCAGAGATCAAGACAGTAAAAGTCAAAAACTGCAGAAAGGTCGATTATGTAACGAGAAACAAAAAGTATATTACATCTGTTCATGCAAGGTAGGAAAGGAAGTACAGGAACAAAAACTTCTCCGCAGAATATCCATACAAAAACAAAAGCCAAAAAACACATAGGAACAAAAATAAAAATGTAATGACACCTTCAAGACTAACATTCGGATTTCAGTGTAAACTTTCCTGGATCAAAGTCCATTTCTTCATATGCTGGAGTACAACACATATCACCTAGTTTTATATATCCCAATGACCAAATGAGGATAACACTGTTTTGTTAACAGAGGAATTAGACTATCAAGTTGCAAAATTACTGTGCTGCAGTTAGCTCTTTATGGACAGGTGGACATGACTATCATAGGAATACTAAGATACATTATTGGGACAGAGTTCAGAGTCTATCAAGGAAGTCAACTATTTTACACCCATGAGATATTATAGAAAGTTGGGTTGTTATTATATGTAGCGTGCCAAGAAGTCTTGATCTCTGCTCATATCCTTAGATGTTCACTGGAACTTGTTTATGTAGCCAGTTTCTGCTGTCTCCCTTTTGAGTCCCCTTTATAAATATTTTTTTTCTACAGCAGACTCTTGGAGATCAATAATAGAGTACTGTAGGCAACTGAAGTGTTCTGAAACAGGTTTCTCAGGGTTGCCAATCCTCTTGTCATATTTGCATTCATTTATTCTTTTGCACAATTTGTTCTGTTGTCCTATGCGGAAAGCGTAGGGGCATTATCCTGGTTTCATAGAACCATGCAATAATAAAGTTGGAAGAGGCTTGTAAGGTCTCTGAGACCTACCCGCTGCTCAGTGCAGGAAACCAAATCAAAGCATATCTGCCAGATGGTTTTCTAATTTTCTCTTGAATGCCTCCAGCCCTAACCACCTCCCAAGGTAACTGGTTTCTCTGCCATACTCCCCTAAGAGTTAGGAAGTTTTTCCTGATATTCAACTGACATCTGGCTTCTTGTAACTTGAGCCCTTTATTACGTGTCCTGCATTCTGGGATGACTGAGAACAGATCCTGCCTCTCCTCTGTACGATAATCTTTCAAGTATTTGGAAAATTCTATCATATCTCCCCTCAGATGTCTTTTCTCAAAGCTAAACTTGTTCAGTTCTTCCAGTCTTTTTTCATAGGTTTGGTTTCCAGTCCCTTGATCATCCTTGTTGCCGTCCTCTGAACTTGTCATAGTTTGTTGGCATCCTTTTAATAGTATGGTGTCCAGAATGTGACACAGTGCTCAACAACAGGCCTAACCGGTCCTGAATAAAGGGGAACTAGTACTTCACTACTACTTTGGAGACTATAGTTCTATTAATACGATAGCATTGGCCTTTTTTGCAGCTGTGTTGCACTATTGGCTCATATTTAGCTTGTGATCTACAATAGTTCCAGTATCCTTGTCACTCATAGTATTACTGAGCCAAGTATTCTCTTGTAACTGTATGTTTGGTCCCCCCTCCAGATGTTTTGTACTTATCCCTATTAAATTTCATTCTGCATTTTTCAGCCCAGTGCTCAAGCCTATCAAGATCTTTTTGTATTGTGTTTCTGTCTTCCATGGTGTTAGCTATTCTATTAAATTTTGTGTCAGCCGCAAATTTGACAAGCATTCCCTGCACTCCCTCATCCAAGTTATTAATAAAAATGTTGAAGAGCACCAGGCCCAGGACTGAGACTTGTGGTACCCCACTTGTTATCCCCTCCCAGTTTGAGAAGAAGCCATTGATAAGCACTCTCAGAGTGCAATTATGTAACCAACTGTGTATCCAAGTTATAGTGGTTCTATCCAGTCAGCACCTAGTTAGCTTGCTAATTAGAACATCCAGGACATTTTGTTAAAAGCTTTGCAGAAGTCAAGATATATTACACCTACAGCATTCCCACCATCTAGCAGGGAGGTTACCCAATTTAAAAGAGAGAGAGAGAGAGAGAGATAAGATTAGTCCAGCAGGTTTCAATAAATAGTTTCATGCTTGGTAGGCTAGTTTGTGGAGTGTGAAGGTTTATGCCAGGCAGCAGGACTTTCAATCTTAGGGTCAAGTCCTGGAGTGTTTTAATAATCCAAAAGTTGTTTTTCTTTTGATTCAATATCTGAGTAGTACACAAGATTGCAGACAAGACAGTTTATCAATACACATAAAGAGCTAAGCATCCCTTGTCAACATTTAATTCTTTTTGACACATGCTGTCTTTCTTTCTAGTTGCATTTTGTGGAGTTTTTTTTTTTCCTTACAGTGGTCATTCTGAGGTCATTATAGTCCTTAGAGACTGACATGTTTTGAAACAAGGTTTTGTGTTTTAGAAGAGGTAACTGTGTTAAGCACATAAGGCATAAACCAAAGAAAAATAAAAACAAAAATTTAAAAAGATACAAAACTTGTGACACCTTAAAAACCAACTGCTGTATTTTAAAATATAACATTTTAAGGTGCCACAAAGTTTTGGTGCTTTTAAATTTTTATTTATTTTCAGTGGTCCCCAACCTTTTATCATTGACAAGTGGTCCCCAACCTTTTCTGAACTGTGGACCAGTTGGGGGGCATGCATGGGGGGTAGGGCACCCCCATGCATGTGGGTGGGTGGGGGGGTAAGCTTGCACACATTCACGAAAGGGTGGGCATGCTCATGGATGGGATTGGCATACTCGTGTACATATGTGGAGGGGAGGGGCATGCTTATGGAGGGGAGGGGCACAGAGGGGAGAAGTGTGCTCGCAGAATGGAGGGGTACTCATGCGTGCAGGTGGTGGGCTGTGAATGTGGGTGGGTCGTGGGTAGGGAGTGTGTGCGGAGGGGCACGGAAAATCTGTCTCCGTGGCCCAGTCCTGCCATGGCCACAGACCAGTACTGGGCTGCGGACCGGGGGTTGGGGACCCCTGGTATAGACCACATCAGCATATTGGCAAATCAAACACTCCATTGGCTCTATGGAAGGATTGAAGAAGTGATTTTTTAAAAAGTGTTTTGGGGTGGCGCATATGCACTGCATCACTTTAAATAATAATAATTTTAAAAGGGGAATGGAAAACTTCCTCCCAGAAAATAGGAGGATACTGGAGAGATGAAATTGTCCCTCATTGCTCCTTCCTGTCTCATCCTACTTCCAAGTAGAAGTTTCCCATTCTTCTTCTTTTTAAGTGATGCAGCATATATACAATACCCTCATATACTTTTTAGCAATCTTGTGCACTGGAAATGAATCAAAGCAGAGTAACCCTACCTGGATCAAAAAAGTAGAAGTCCCTGATGAGGGCCAGAAAGATGTGGATAGCACAGCTCTCAGGGCAGGCTGGTTAACTCCACCAAAAGCATCAGCTTTAGGAGCAAACCAGCCTGTCACTAGAGCGGATGAAACAGCAGGCTAAAAAAAACCATGTAGTCACCCCCTTAGGTAAAGGTTCCCCTTGACATTTAGTCCAGTCATGTCCGACTCTAGGGGGCGGTGTTCATCCCTGTTTCCAAGCCGTAGAGCCAGCGTTTGTCCAAAGACAGTTTCTGTGGTCACGTGGCCAGCGCGACTAGACATGGAACGCCGTTACCCCCTTGGCTCACTTTTAATACAAGGATGCAAACACATCAAAATCTGCAACTTTCTTCTTAACTTCAGTGGAAAGCACCTAAAAAGAGTTTGGGGAGAAAAGCAAAAGTGATAGATTGATTCATTCCTGGCCACATGTTCACAGTGCTCTGTGACATCATCTGTTTGTCCCCTTTCTGGATGGACCAAGTGTGGTCCATAGGCCAGATGTATCCTGGGGGACCCAAATGTGGCACCCAGTACTCCTGCCAACTCATGTGCCCCTTGAAACATTTCAGTTTTGATTTTTATGCTTTCAAATTGTCCCCCTGTCAGATGGGGACAATTTGGAACTACCCTACACCCTCTGTTCCCAACATCTGCCAACTATTTTCCGGCTGGAGCGTGTAGAGTGACTTTTTCAAAAGCTGAAGAAATTAATTCAAAGGAACAGGAATGTTTGTCACTTTCTAAGATCCAGAGATTTCCATGTATGCCCCTTAAGATCTCTAAAAGTTGTCTAGCCCTGTTTTATAAAATTGACCATAAATACTCATAGCACACTGTTCCTAGAAATGGAGTGATTTATGTGGGGATCCCACTGAGACACTGATTCCCCCAGTGACACCATTCAGTTGATCCACAGCTTGTCAAAATTACTTTCTTTGACCACCCAGCTGTACCCCTGCTGTTCGCATTGGTTTAGGAATGCTTTGTTTGTAGTAGTAACCTTTCTAAGCTGTGAATGGACCTTAATGAGAAATACTGAGTGAGAAACACCCTTAATTAGTCTTCAGGTCCCCATATATACATCAATGCGTATACAAGTGATTCACTGGACATGGATTTCAGAAGATGTTAAGAGCACACATTCATTTCTGGCCTGCAACCAAGGCACTAATTAAATCTAATGGGTACTTAAATCAAGCACTTTCTTAAATGTTCCGTTTGGCACCATTTAGTGTTGTTTCTTTTTAACTTCAGGAAATAATGTGTAAACCCATTCTATCTGCTTTTAATTTGTTTTGTGTTTTATTTATTTATTTATACATTTATTCATTTATTTATTTTATTGGATTTCTACCCCGCCCACTTAGACCAAAGGTCTACTCTGGGCGGCATTACAAATTTTTAAAACAGTTAAACCAATAAACATGCACTATAAATCCAAGATGGTAAAATGTGAATTTAATATACAGCGAGAGGAAAAGCCTGCCCAAATAGCCAGGTCTTGAGTTTGTTTCTGAAGACACCTAGAGAGGGAGCCAGGCGAATCTCCACAGGCAAGTTGTTCCACAGGCAAGGGGCCACTGCTGAGAAGGCCCGGTTCCTCGTCCTTTCCTTCCGGACCTCCTTCAGTGTTAGGCCCCTCAGCCGCCCAGCCTGGCTGGAACAGGTGACTCTGGCAGAACTGGGTGGGAGAAGGCACTCTGCCAGATATTGAGGTCCTAAACCGTTTAGGGCTTTATATGTAATTGTAAGAACTTTTAAAACAATGCGGTAATGAATGGGCAGCCAAAGAAAGGCGGCCAGTGTGGGGAAAATATTTTGGTACCTTTTCACCCCTTTGAGAAGTCTGGCTGCCACATTTTAGAGTGGTCTTAATCGACTAGATAGGCAAGATATAAATAGAATAAATAAATAAATAAATAAATCTTATACCATCTGACATTTCCGCGTCAGTCTCAAAGGCAGTCCCAGGTAGAGCACATTACAGCAGTCTAATCTTGAGAGTACAAACGCATGGACCAAAGTGGTGAGTGCCCCCACATCAAGACAGGGACACCGCTGAAGATGGAACTGTGCAGAATGGACCAGTGACAACACCTGGGTCTCCATGGTGAGCGCCATGTCCAGATGTACACCCAAGTGGTCATGCACTCTGTCCACCATGTCTGACGTCACAGGCTGAAAGTAGTTAAGTCTGATCAGGCAAGAAGGAGCGCTGGACATCTCAGCTCGATCCACTATTTTCAGATGGGGGTAAGATCCTGCCGGATGGTCTCCACTTTTGATTTTAAAAAGGCTGCAAATTGGTCAGGTGAGATACTAGTGGGAGGCCAGTCACTCTGACCAACTCTGGATAGTTCGCAAACTATATGGAAAAGTTCTGCCTGCTGGTTGGAGGCTTTGCTTATCCGGACAGCGAAGTAAGATCAACTAGCAGTCTTCACCTTAGATTGGTAGAGGTTAGTCACAATCCTGACAGCTATTTGATTATTTTCTGTTGGGTTCCACCTCCATATGCGCTCTAGCCTTTTCCTATTTCACTTCATTGATCACAGCTCTGGAATAAACCAGGGTGAAGGGTGATCTCTGCACTGGAGAGGGTGTTTAGGTGCGATTGTGTCAACAGCCCTGGTGGCAGTGGCCAGCCAGCTATCAACTAGAGCCTCAATAGGAGTGCCAATCAAATCGGCCGGAATCCCTCTCATGGTGTCCTGGAATCCTATAGAATCAAATAACCTTCGAGGGCGAACCATTAAAACAGGTCCTTGTTCCCCGTGGGGAGGGAGAGCCACTGTGAGATTGCATTTAATTAGGCAATGATCCAACCATGACAAGGGGACAGACACTAGGTCAGTCACCATCAGAGCACACTCACTCTGCTCAGTGGAGAACACCAGGTCCAGTGTGTGGCCACCCATGTGGGCAGGGCCATTGACATGTTGGGACATGTTCAAGGAGGCCATGGTCTCCAAGAACTCAAGAGCTGAACCAAAAACCTCCGCCGCTGCATGATGCACATTGAAGTCACCCAAGACCAAAAGCCTTAGGGACCCCTACAGTGCTGCTGAGATGAAGTCCGCCAGCTCCAGTAAGGAAATGGCTGGATCGCAAGGAGCATGGTAACCCAGCAAAATCCCTATACTATCTCTGGCCCCAATCGACATGTGGAGGGACTCTACACCCAGCATGGTCTAGAGGGGCGGGGTATAAACAAACAAACAAACAAACAAACAAACAAACAAACAAACAAACAAACAAACAAACAAACAAACAAACAAACAAACAAACAAACAAACAAACAAACACCAGAGCAGAGCGCCTAGAAACCTGAAGGGTGTTTTTGTAGACAATGGCTACTCCCCTGCCCCGCCCCTCCAGTCTACCCTGGTGTTGGACTGCATAAATGGGAGGGCAGGCAAGAGTCAGGGGGACGCCCCCTTCTTTGCCCATCCGTGTTTCAGTTATGCATGCCAGATCTGCATCCTCCTCCAGAATCAGATTTTGTATAATCTGGGCCTTATCTGATACAGATCTGGCATTCAAGAACACCAGGTTTAGAGTGGAGAGCCGGCTGAGTTGACTACCTCGAGTCTGGCAGGAGGTCACAGTGCCAGAACAGTGAAAAGATTTCAAACATCTGTTCACCGTTCTTCTGGAACATTTTGATTATGGGTAAAGGATACATTGTTCTTCAGAGGTAAGAGGAAATGTCTAGTTCAGTTTTAAAAATGAAATATTTCTTCCGTCCAGCTTGTCTTTCTCTGTGAATTCTATTTTAATTTATATATGCCTTGATTGAGCACCTTTTCTTTTTCTTGGTCAAACTCTGTAATTTGATAAGCCTGCAAGGTGAAGCTGTATTAGGACTGCCATATTAATCAGTTGGCCAGGTTTTGTCTGGATTTTAGGCACACCACCCAGTGCCCATTTAGTTCACCAGTTAACCAAGATGGCAAACTTACATTTTTCTTTAAAATTAGTCTATAGCTCTTATGCCTGACTGGATAACTCACTGGTTTAGGTACTGGAATGCGAAGCCAGAGGCTGGGAGTTTGATTCCCTACTGTGCCTCCAGAGAGCAAAGCTAACTTACGTGGTGTTGGGCAAGCTGCACAGTCCCAGGACACCCCCAGAAGAAGGAATGGTAAACCACTTCTGAGTATTTACCTGGAAAACCTTGAAAAGGATTGCCATAAGTCCAAATTGAATTGACATTGAAATACTGCACTCCCAAGCCAACTACACTGAGTGCTGTCCTCTGAAGATGCCGGCCACAGAGACTGGCGAAACATCAGGAAGAATAACTTTCAGAACACGGCCAAAGAGCCCGAAAAACCCACAATAACCATTAGATCCCGACCGTTGTTGTTGTTGTTGTTGTTGTTGTTGTTGTTGTTGTTGTTGTTGTTGTTGTTGTTGTTGTTGTTGTTGTTGTTGTTGTTGTTGTTGTTGTTGTTGTTGTTGTTGTTGTTGTTAAAAACACCAGGCACAGACAAAATTATAAAAACATTGACTGGTATTATATAACAGATAAAAGTTTTAACCAAAAACCTAGGTATCTGTTAAGTATTGGTGCAGTAATGTATGATGTTCCTAATATGCTGTTGTTGTTATTAATTATTGCTCTTATGAATCCAGAAATAATAAGTGAAATCATGCAGTTGATGTTTTGGCCAATCGTTTTGCAAGAAACAAGCGTTCTCATGTGAGAAGCCAATAAGTGAAGCCATGAACAGTTTGACAGTAACTCATAGACATGTAAACCAAATGTTCTGGGTAAACATCACAATTGTGGGAATACTTTCTAGAAAAAAAAACAGTACTTTCAAACAAGTTATGCTAATAAAATCTGGTTCTCTCTCTCTCTCTCTTTTTTTAACAAATTAGCACTTCCATTTCAGTTTTGAATATTTTATGTGACTTATTTTGAATATAATTGAATATTTCACTGCCAAGAAATCTTCACAAGAATAATGTATTTTTTTTAGCAAATACGGCAGGAGATTTCCACGGGCGTCAACATTTTCTCACCAGTTATTCCATTGTTTCCATAAATGGTTCCATTCATTTGTAGCTTTTCTAAGATCGCTATCTGGATGCAATTTTGTTTTCAGGCTTTGACTGCTGTGGCCCAATATACAAGTTTATAGTAAGAAATAATCAATAACAAAATAAACAAATCACTGAGTGCCCCAAGATCTATTTTTTAACAATAGGATATGGTGACGGCAGTATTAATAATGTCCTTTCCCAGAAAAATGGATACATTGCTTGTAATTCCCATGAGGATGATTCATAGGTTGACACAGGGATAATGAGAGTTAATAATGAGACTGCCACCACTGAGTAAATGGACGAGACAAGGAATTCCTGTCACATACTGGTGGTGTCTCCCAACTGCAATGCCTAGCAGCCAGGTTACAGTATCCTGTACCACAAGAACGAAATGTTTCCCTAGTCATCACCTGAGCTGCAGTACGAACCTCACCCCCGCAAAAGCACTAAATCACCAGACATGAAGAACAAGAGATGGGCACGAACTACTGGTTTGGTGGTCTGTGCTGATTCTTTTATTGACTGAGCAGGTGTTTGGTGCTTCAAAACCCCACCTCTTCTGGCAGGCACCAATTCGGAGGCAGGGCCCTGGCTTCCCTGCTCCACCTCCTCTGGGTGCTGCCTCTGATTGGGCACCCGCCAGAGGAGGTGGGGCTTTGATGTGACAGACAACGGTTCAAACAATAAACAAACCAGCACGAACTGCCGAACTGGTGGTTTGTGCCCACCTCTATGAAGAACCAATCTAGTTCCACCAAACTCTATAAAAGTAAGCCCTGAAGAGTAAGCCCTTTCATTGTGCTGTCCAAAAAGCCTGTTAAGCTCAGCACATATTTCCTTAAACCATACTTCCTTTGAATTGTACAGTGATGATAAAGTGATGAATACTTTATTACGATCAACAGATCAGATGTGGTACCTCGACTTACGAACGTCTCTACTTACGAACATTTCGAGTTATGAACGGCTCTGTTCGCAAAATTCTGCTTCAACTTGCGAACGGAACCTCGACTTACGAACGAAAAAAAACTTTCCTGCCCTTTTTTTGACCTAAGTTCATCTTAGGTCAAAAGAAGAAAAAAAATTCATACTCTACCCCTAGTGGTAGAGTATGGATTAACTGGCTTTGCATTTCTTCCTATGGGAACTAATGTTTTACTTGCGAATGAGTGCCTCGACATAAGAACGAAAAACAACCGGAACGGATTAAATGGTTTTCAATGCATTCCTATGGGAAATTTTGCCTCGACTTACTAACTTTTTGAAGTATGAACGCCGTTCCAATACGGATTAAGTTCGTAAGTCGAGGTACCGCTGTACTTACCTACTTCTAGCCCTTTTGACATTTGATTTTTGCTTAACTTTTGCCTGTCTTGGTCTGTATTGTTTACTTTTGGCTTCATCAGATCAACAGCCTTCTCTTCCCAGAAAGAGAAACATGGCCATAGGATATCTGATCCACAATGAGTTCTGATAACAGCTCCCAACCTACAAACATGTTTCAGAGCTGCAGGATCATCTGTATAGTAAGGGGAGCAGTTCCCCATTCCATTAAGGGCTGTGTTGGTTTTCCATTTTGCCCTAAATACATTTGTGATTCCCAATGAGGGCAGACATATTGAATCAGTGGTTTTCACACAAGTGATGCTTATTTATTATTTTATTTCTTTATTTAAAGTATTTTAAACCCACTTTTCTCCTTTAAAAAGGGACCCTTTTAATGATTTAACCCAAAGTGGCTTAAATCATTAAAAAACAATATTTAAAGCTAAAACCAGCAAGTTTACAAATACAGTAAGACCCTCCTAACCACAGGACTGCTATTCACTGTTTCACTTATTTGCTGGTTAAAAATACTAAATAACACCCCCCAAAACTATTTATATGTATTTCCAGGGTGTAGTTACCAGAACCAGCCACTAGAGGGAACCAAGCAATGTATGTTGTTTGACACTTAATATCCTACTCTTGACCACCTTATCTATCTCCTGAGAAATCTATATGTGGGACAGGAAGTAACAATTAGAACTGGATGTGGAACATCTGATTGGTTCAAAATTATATGCAGAATACATCGTGCGAAAGGCAGGGCTGGATGAATCCCAAGCTGGAATTAAAATTGCCAGAAGAAATATCAACAACTTCAGATATGCAGATGATACCAGTCTGATGGCAGAAAGTGAGGAGGAATTAAAGAACCTCTTAATGAGCGTGAAAGAGGAGAACGCAAAAAATGGAACATAAAAAAAACTAAGATCATGGCCACTGGTCCCATCACCTCCTGGGAAATAGAAGGGGAAGATATGGAGGCAGTGACAGATTTTACTTTCTTGGGCTCCATGATCACCGCAGATGGAGACAGCAGCCACGAAATTAAAAGACACTTGCTTCTTGGGAGGAAAGTGATGGCAAACCTAAACAGCACCTTAAAAAGCAGAGACATCACCTTGCCAACAAAGGTCTGCATAGTCAAAGCTATGTTTTTTTTTCTAGTAATGATGTATGGAAGTGAGAGTGGGACCATAAAGAAAGCTGACCGCCGAAGAATTGATGCTTTTGAATTGTGGTGCTGGAGGAGACTCTTGAGAGTCCCCTGGACTGCAAGGAGAACAAACCTATCAATTCTAAAGGAAATCAACCCTGAGTGCTCACTGGAAGGACAGATCCTGAAGCTGAGGCGCCAGTACTTTGGCCATTTCATGAGAAGAGAAGACTCCCTGGAAAAGACCCTGATGTTAGGAAAGTGTGACGGCAAGAGGAGAAGGGGACGACAGAGGATGAGATGGCTGGACAGTGTCATTGAGGCGACCAACATGAATTTGACCCAACTCCGGGAGGCAGTGGAAGACAGGAGGGCCTGGCGTGCTCTGGTCCATGGGGTCAGAGTCGGACATGACTTAACGACTAAACAAACAACAACAATCGTGGTCCTATTGTACTAAAAAGGATCATTAAAAACTGGCAAAGGCAATGCCTAAAACACATTCAAAGCAATAAGACACAACCATCAATTTAAAACCCCACTCAGGCAGCCAGTCATTAAGGAAAAGCTAGCCTGAAGAGAAAAGTTTCTTGCCTGAAGAGAAAAGTCAGTGGAAGGACAACAGAGATGGGGCCACCCTCACCTCTTGTGAGCAGAAGTTCCAAAGTCTGGGAGGAGCAACAGAGAAGGCCCTCTCCCACGTCCCCACCAAATGTACATGTGAAGGTGGTAGAACGGAAAGAAAGGACTCTCCTTACCTAGGCAGGCTCATAAAGGGAGAAGCAGTTCTTGAGATAGCTTGGACCCAAACCATTTAGGGCTTTATGCCCTAGAGCCAGCATTTTGAAGTGTGCTCGGAAGTGGATCAGCACCTAGCGGAGCTGATATAACAGTGGTTATGTGCAGTGGTGGGATTCAAATAAATTAACAACAGGTTCTATGTCCTAATGATAAATAAATAAATAAGTAAATAAGTAAATAAATAAGTAAATAAATAAATAAGTCAATATGTAAATATGTAAATATGTAAATAAATATGTAAATAAATATGTAAATAAGTAAGTAAATGCCCAGGACAGTGGGATCTGATGAGGATTTCTTCCACAGTGGTCTCCTTACTGCCTATTATCACAACTACTTCTCACATAATTAAGACATCTGGATAAGTGCATCTGTTTGGGCATACTGCTGCTGTTACCCTCACCGTGGGCATGTGCCAAAAACACACACACAAACACACACCTCACAGTGGGTGCTTATGACCAAGTTTGACAGAGAACTGACACATCTCTCCTTCCCTTTACCTCCTATTTCGCCCTATAACTCACGAGTAAAAATTGCTTCCCTCCCCTTTCCTGCTCCTGAAATGACTGATAGCCCTGTTTGTTGTTACCTGGAGGCAGCCTTTGCGCACCTGTTGTGGAGTTCTTCTCCCCCCCCCGCTTCCTTCTGGCTTGGAAGGTATGTTCCCTTTTCAGTCTGTTGCCACTCCACCTCACCCCCACCACCTCAATCGGTCCTTCAGTTACTGACTCCTCTGAGGTCTCCTCCTCCTCCATCTTTCCCCTCCACCCCGCACCCACCGCTTCTCCTCGTCAGTCGCTTTGGGGGTGTTGGTGTTGCTGGCGGCGCTGGTAGTGATGATGGCTTCCCTCAGAGCCCTGGCAGCTGCTTCCTCTTCTCATTTTCCACTTTTCCTTCATGCCACAGTTTCACCAAAAACATAAGACTCCCCCCCCTCCACTGTCTTCCCCAAATTTCCACCTTCCATTTTCATCTCCTCTGTCCTCCTCTGCTGCCCCTTTTCTCCTTCAGCCCCACACAAGTCCTCAGGGAAGAGTCCTAAAATACAAGCCTTAGTTTTCAAGGAGAGTGCTGTGTAACCCCATGCAGTGCAGGTTTAATCTCTATTCCCTGCTCTGGGGAAACAAGGAAGGTAGTTGTGTGGGAAGAAGGGAAGGAAGAAGAAGGAGAACCTCACTTGCCTTGAAAGGCCCATTAGGGTCATCTTGAATGGCACGTAACACACATGTAAAGCGAAGATGAACTTGAGAATAACTCTCAAATTCTCTGACCCCTTCTGAAAAAAAAAGTTCTTACCACAAAGCAACACTAATAGTAATAATGAAGCTTTTTCTGTAGCACAAGCAAGAGAGGGCTGCCACCCTGGGATGTGAACTGGTCTCTGAACAATGCCACAATCATTTAATCCCTCCCCAATCCAGGTTCTGTGGAAAAGTCCTACTTCGGGCACATCATGAGAAGGCAGGCATAGATTGAAAAAGACCATAATACTGGGAAAGGTAGAAGGCAGCAGGGAAAGAGGAAGGCCAAATGCAAGATAGACCTACTCCCTAAGGAAACCACAAGCTTGAGTTTGCAATAGATGGGCAGGGCTGTTGAGGCCAGGCCATGTTGGAGATTGCTCATTCCTAGGGGCACCCTAAGTAGGGGGGAATTTGACGATACATAACAATAACAGCAACCTCAGGTTTTGTATGTATTTAACTGCCAGTTCCAAAAAGTTGAAAGGTTATTCCCTTAATTGGTTGTTGTGGGTTTTTCAGGCTCTTTGGCCGTGTTCTGAAGGTTGTTCTTCCTAACATTTCTTCCAGTCTCTGTGGTGAGACGTTAGGAAGAACAACCTTCAGAACACGGCCAACAAGCCCAAAAAACCCACAACAACCATCAGACCCCAGCCATGAAAGCTTTGCAAATAAATGCCCTTAATGGGGGGACTACAACTCCCAGAATCCTTTACCAACCACAAAGACAGGGTTACGATCTCCCTCAAAACAGTGGCCAGAGAAACCCATTGGCCAGTTATTTATTTATGAAATGTATGCTTTTTTTGCAGCTTGTGGGTTCTGCTCTTTTCGTCTTGTTTTCAAATGAGTCACTTTTTCTTACAAAATAATTGTAAAAACATGTTGACTCAATACTAGGCTGCCACGCAAGCATCTCCCGCCCACTCCCCAATTCACCAACATTTAATCCCTCCCCATTCCAGGTTCTGTAGAAAAGTTGGAGGCAACAGGAAAAGAGGAAAACCAAATGTGAGATGGATTGACACCATCAAAGAACCCACAAGGTTGAGTTTGCACCAGCTGTGCAGGGCTGTTGAGGACAGCGCAAAGGGGCAATGTTGCAAAAACAGAAGCTTAAAACAGCATGTTGACATGTGGCTCTTCAAAGAGGACTGTCCCAATTAACAAAAATTCAGTCATCTTTGCAGACACCCTTGGCCTGATCGGATCGTATGGCAGATACCCTGGACTGCCAAAAAATATGAGTAATTGGGTTCTAGATCCAATTAAGCCTAAATTATCTCCAGAGGCAAAAAAAACAAAAAAAACAAAAACCTGAGGCTGTACTACTTTGGGCACATCATGAGAAGGCAGGCATAGATTGAAAAAGACCATAATACTTGGTAATGTGGAAGGCAGCAGGAAAAGAGGAAGGCTAAATGCAAGATGGACCTACTTCCTAATGAAACCACAAGCTTGAGTTTGCAATAGATGGGCAGGGCTGTTGAGGCCAAGCCATGTTGGAGATTGCTCATTCCTAGGGGCACCCTAAGTAGGGGGGAATTTGACGACACATAACAATAACAGCAACAACAGGTTTTTTATGCATCTAACTGCCAGTTCCAGAAAGTTGAAAGGTTATTCCCTTAATTGTTTGTTGTGGGTTTTTTTCGGGCTCTTTGGCCGTGTTCTGAAAATTGTTCTTCCTGAAAAACCCACAACAACCATCAGATCCCAGCCGTGAAAGCCTTTGCAAATAGATGCCCTTAGCCACTTTTAAATTTTTTACAATCATAATAAAATATAATACCTGATAGAGCCTGGTTCCCCATTAGTTTTTCCATAGATCCTAAATACTAGATTTCCGCATACCAATGGAAAAAGTGGCATGTTCCCTCCCTGAAAATCTAAATAACTAATTAATCACCAACAGGCTTCTGACCTTTTTTCTCCAAAGTTCAGGTATTTATTTCTTTCAAAAAATAGAAGTATCAGTTTTTTTAAAACCCTGGAGCCTTGGGTTGTTTGTTTGTTTTTATTTTTAACCCATCTTTCTCCCTGCAGAGTGTCTCCAGTGGTTCACAAACCCTGACACAATGATAAATTTTTTTTTTACATCCCACTATAAGGCAGCATAAAGATGCAATAATACATAAATGCTAAAAGGTTCTAAAGGGAATCCTGTTGAAATAATTTTGAAAATATATTTTACATGATAAAAATTTTAAAAAGCAATCCCATTTCATTTCCCTCCCTCCATTTCTCCACAGCAGTTTACATGTTAAAAAAGCCTACCACAAAAGTCTTTGCCTGCCAGAGTCAAGACTGCATGGCAAACAGCTAAGGCAGGGAAATATTTAATAAAAAGCCAGCTTTATGCTCAAACATAGTTTGCCTTTTATGTATTATACTTACTTACTTGAATAATCTCAAAAATGAAAGCTTGAAACTTAAACCTATCTCAACACAGTCCTCTTGAAGATGCTGGTCACAAATCCTTGATTAGTATGCTTTAGTCCCTCCTCCTCCTCCTCCTCCTCCTCCTCCTCCTCCTCGCAGTCCCTCCAGCCCCCAGCCTGAATGTCTGGATAGTTTCGATTCCCCTTTGATATGTTGATCTGCTTTCTTCAACCCTGGCCTGATGGTAAATCTTACTAGTGTTAAAAAACTGATAGCTGTCTTCCTGTTTTTGAGTAAGCCTGCCATTTGTCTCCTCAAATTGTCAGAGCAACAGCCTTAGTTGTCTTTAACTTGAAAAAAAACACATAGCCCCCCTCCTTCCCCCGCTCGTCGCTGGTCACCTGGCTCCTCCGGCTTCATTCATCTCAGGCCAGTAACCGGATCTCCGAACTAAAATAAAAAATAACAACCACCTCTATGGAACCGGTGCGAACCGGGTCAATCCCACCTCTGGTTATGTGATCCCTGTGGTCAGCCCCAGTTAGCAGTCTGGCTGCTGTGTTTTGGACCCACTGAAGCTTCTGAACACTTTTGAGAGGCAATCCCACTGCTTTATCCTTTAGTGGTTTATTCAATGAGTCAACTTTCCTCAGGATTATAATTGGCTTTATGCCATAGATTAAGTTACTCTCTCTCACACACTGCCTCGGTCCTGTGATCACAACCATTTTGTGCCTCAGATGGTCCTACATATTTACGTAGGGGAAAGCATCTGCATGGTGGCATACATATAAGGAATTCCTTTTCATGCAGGCCCCAATCCTGCTGTTGCTGTTTAACTCAGAAAATTGACTAGAGATTTGAACTATGTATGGATAGTTTTATATGTGTTTTCCACAATGTAGACTGAGTAGGTAACCTCTTAGGGTGTCAAAAGGACTTCACGGGCAAACCCTGAACTAATCGGGGTTGAACCACAATTGCTAAGGAAATGGTTAATATTGTTGCCACCATATCCTACTTTAAAAATGGATCTTAGGGTGCTTTGTTCATTAATTCAGTAGTTTGTTCATTTTGTGATTATTTCATACAATCGATTTGCCTTTTTGATGGTCAGTATAGCGCAGTTTTTCTAAGATGGTGTAAGTGAGTTGGATGATGTACATACAAACTGTGTCCACATTGGAGTGATCCTAAACCAAACTAAGGTGACGGGCTTCTATAACATTTTTATCACTACCATAAAGATGGCAAATCCTGTACATAAAACTAAGATAATTTGGTGTGTTGCCAGGAAACGTGACATGGAGAATCTGCTTGGTGTGAAGCTTCATCTGACCTGACTCAGAAAAATCTCATGAAGACTGGCTAAACTATTGCAGAGTTAAAATTTTGCAGAAGTCCTGTGCTTGCAGTCTTTTTAAAATGCTTATTATTTGAAAAAACTAATTTCCATTTATATTTTGGAGGTTTAGATTATGTCGAAAATGATGTTGTATTGCAAAGATGTGCCCTTAGATGGTTGAGTGACAATTTGTTATGGTGGAGGGGGTTAAGGATTCGGAAGAAGTGGTGCAGAGATGGACAATGTTAATTTTTTAACTGCAGGGACCAGAATCCGCCAGCCAGCCTCACTGCCCACACGAGAAGCTATAATCCAGCAACTCTATTTCCCCAAGAAAGCCTAATCAGTGGGAAGTTTGCAATCAATTTTTTATGCTTAAAGATGTACAGTTCTATCTATGTATTGGCAGATCTAGACTTGATGGGCAATTAAGAAGCTAATTAGGTGCATCTGGATAGAACAACTGTCAGGGGCATGCATAGCTGGTCACAGAATCATACTCAGAGGGTGATGATGAATGGCTCCTTCTCAAACTGGGAGGAGGTAACACTTGGCGTAGCCAAGGGCTCAGAGCCTTGCGCTCTTCAACATTTTTATTAACGACCTGGATCAGGGGGTGAAGGGAATGCTAATCCAATTTGCAGATGGCACAAAATTGGTTGGAATAGCTAATACCCTGAAAGACAGAAAGAAAATTTAAAATGGTCTGGATAGTCTTGAGCACTTGGGCTGAAAACAAAAGAATGAAATTTAATAGGGATAAGCACAAAGTACTGTGTCTAGGAAAAAGAAATCAAACACACAGTTACAAGATGGGGGGAATACTTGTCTCAGCAATACTACAAGCAAGAAGGATCTTGGAGTCGTGGTAGATCACAGGCTGAATATGAGCCAACAGTGCGATGTTGCTACAAAAAAAGGCAAATGTTATTTTAGGCTGCATTAACAGAAGTATAGTCTCCAACTTCCATGAAGTAGGAGTTCCCTTCTATTCGGCACTAGTTAGGCCTCATCTTGAGTACTGGGTCCAGTTTTAGACACCGCAGTTCAAGAAGAATGCTGACAAATTGGAACAAGTTGAGAGGAAGGCAACTAGGATGATCAAGGGGCTAGAAACCAAGAGCTATGAGGGAAGACTGAAATAACGTGGCATGTTTAGCCTCAAGAAAAGAAGACTGAGGGGAGATATGATAGCACTGTTCAAATACTTGAAAAGCTATCATACAGAGGAGGGGCAGGAGCTGTCCTTTATCATCCTAGAGTTGAGGACGTGTAATAATGGGCTCAATCTATAGGAAGCCAGATTCTGGTTGAATATCAGGAAAAATATCTTAACTATTAGAGTAGTATGACGATGTGGGACATGGTGGCGCTGTGGGTTTAACTGCAGAAGCCTCTGTGCTGCAAGGTCAGAAGATCAGCAGTTGTAAAATCAAATCCACATGGCGGAGGGAGGTCCCGTTGCTTGTCCCAGCTCCTGACAACACAGCAGTTTGAAAGCATGTAAAAATGCAATTAGATAAATAGGTACCACCTTGGCAGGAAGGCAATGGCGTTCTGTGTCTAGTCACGCTGACCACGTGATCACAGAAACTGTCTTCAGAGAAAAGCTGGCTCTGTGGCTTGGAAACGGGGATGAACACCACCTCCTAGAGTCGGACACGACTGGACTAAATTTCAAGGGGAACCTTCACATTTACCTTACCTATGGCGATGGAAATAATTACTTCATGAGGTGGTGGGTGCTCCAACACTGGAGGCATTCAAGAGAACCACCTTTTATTTGTGTTCCTGCATTGAGCAAGGGGTTGGACTCAATGTCCTTATAGCCCCCTTCCAACTTCATTATTCTCTGATTCTCTGTTTCCTCCAGTCATTAGCACATTGACCCTCCTGTAACTTACCCACACGAGGCACGTCTGAATAGTATGGTTGAGGGATTTATGAGGGCCTCTCTGTCTTGGCAATAGTCTTGATAAGCTAGAATGTGTCTGCCCATACTTTGGCACCATTATGGGTAAATATTATGGGTAAATATTTCAACTTATTGTTGGAAACACTGCAGAATGTGAGCAGAATGGTTTCTACAAGCCATCTGTTTAACACTTCTGCTTTCTGTCTCTTCTCTGGCATGATATATATTGAAAGCCAATTTCTTTCTTAACATTGTTTGTGTATTCTTCCATTAGGCATGCTTAAGAGAAACAGAGGCTCCAGAACACATTCATGCTCTTGATATCTAAAAGCAACAGTTCAGAAAGAATTCACAGCCCATTGACTACATTGGAAAATGTTCAAGCAATTATTTCTCTGTATTCTTTTGGGTAGACATTTAAACATAAATCTAGACACGGATATTTTTTACAACATTGCCCTGGTTCCTGCACTGAGGGTTCTTCCAGATGGAGCTCTTGCATTATGTTCAACACCGATTTTGTTAGCAGTTCTGCTGGGGGAAAGGAGTGAAGTTACTCTTACAAACGTTACTCCCTCCGGAAGCTTTGGGGCAACTTGGGACCTGATTAGTGGAATACACTCCAAAGGTCTGGAAAGGTAGATGACGGGTCTAAAATGGTGTGGGGAATTTGTTTAATCTATCCTAGTTTTTCTGAGGAGAATGCTGTGGTTGCCTGCTTATCCATACAATGTTCCCATTATCCCAGTTTGTACAGTGTTTTTCCCATGACTTTCCTTACCTTTTTTGGTTTCCTCTGAAGCCATATTTTATGCTGGATAATTTAGTGGTTGAGGTATCTGGATGTGGAGCCAGAGGTTGGGTGTTTGATTCCCCAGTCTGCCTCCTTGGCAGGAAGTAACAGGGGCTGGGCTTAAAGATCCATAGGGTCCCTTTCAGTTCTATGATGAGTATTTAACAACAGTAGCAGTCATAGTATTATTTTGCCTCAGAATGGGGGAGGTGAGCACTATGCCACCTCCCTGTCATTAGCACTAATGCATCTGCTCTCCTAAATGCACCTTTCTTTTCTCACCCCATACTCACACTCCTCTCATACTTAGCCCCACCCCCACTGCTATGTGCCTTTCTTGCCTTAAATGGGTGAACACGTAGCCAACAGCCTGATCTGGAAAGCAGATCCAGCACTCCTTCCCCAATGGCTACAGAGTGAATGGATGCACTGACTGTATTATGCCAAAAAGTTATTCTCTCCCCCCTCCACTGTTTGGAAAACCCACTTGGAAGCTGCATCTTTTGACTTCATCTGCTGGGTAATGGGAAATTCAGGGCAGATATAAAGACATGTATCTTTGCACAGCGCATAGTTTAACCATATAATTCATTACTACTGTATAAGGTGTAATGACAGCCTCCAATCTGAATGTCTTTAAAAGGGGATTCATTCCCCTTTTAAAGATGACAGCTGGTAGCTGCTGACTGGCCAGTGATATTCATTCATTGGCCAGTCAACAGCTACCAGCCATGATAACTACACATTACTTTCCATATTGGAGCTAGAATTCCTGGGGAATAAGAAAAGAAATGTCTGGTAGTGATTCTCTCACAGGTTGTCATGTGGCAACAGCATGGTGGACTGGAAAAGCCTGCAATATTTTCAGCATGGCTTAAATTATGTTCTTGGGATGTTTGAAGATATACAGTCAGATCACCTCTACTTCTCAGAAAGTTAGTTGGCTGTTTCATCGTGGTAAGTGGGTCATAAAATCCTAGAATACTTAAGTTGGAAGGGGGCTATAAGGCTATCAACGCCAACCCTTTGTTCAATGTAGGAATCTAAATCAAAGCAGATCTGACAGATGGCTGTCCAATTTTCTCTTGAATGCCTCTCACTGCCTCTCAAGGTAATTGGTTCCATTGTTGTACTGCTCTAACAGTTGTTTTTCTCATAATCGCAAAACAATGTTTCCTATGGGGGAATTTCGCTTTGCAATGATCGGTTCCCTGCTTCGGGAACCGATTCTTCGCAAAACGACAATTTTCCAACAGCTGATTGGCGGTTTCAAAATGGCCACCGGGTAAACAAAATGGCCCCTTGCTGTTTTCTGGGACGGATTCCTCGCTGCACAGGCAGCGAAAATGGCAGCCCTATGGAGGATCTTTGCTGGACGGTGCGTTTACAGCCCTTTGGAACGCATTAAATGGGTTTTAATGCGTTTCAATGGGTTTTTTCTTTTCACATTACGACGTTTTCGTTCTACTCCGATTTCGCTGGAACGAATTAATGTCATAATGCGAGGCACCACTGTATTTGAAAAGTTCTATTATATCTCCTCTTAGCCTTCTTTTCTCAAGGTTTAACCTGCTCATTTCTTTCAGTCTCTCCCCATACAACTTGGTTTCTGGTCCCCCGATCGCCCTTTGTACCTTCTTCTGAACATGTTCAGATTGTTTTGTTTTGAAAATTAGAGCTGTCCACCCTGAACCTGTCTTCTGGGGTGCGTGGGCTAGCTAGGTACCCGCATGATATTACTGATACTTTTTTCCTGCAAGCAGCAGATTTGAGGTGTTAAATTTGGAGTGGGAAGAAAGGATGAATTCCTCTCTTAGTGTCCCATTGTGCTCCACCCCTCTGGGTCTATTTAGCCTTTCATTTAATATAGTATTTCTGATTATAGATATATATCTGAAATCACATTTCCTTTAGCCTTTAGTTGATCTACAAAGCTGAGGCAGATTGGTGAAATCCTAGTTAATATCCATGGGCAACCAAAGGGGGGAAAAGTGGAAGTTATCTGATATGAAGTATCTTTTCACAGGGAAGAGAGAAGAACTAGTTTTGTCTCTCTGAGGTGTAGTCTGTTCTTTGTGCTATACTGTAGTTTGCATGAAAACAACTGAAGCTGTGGGTTGCTTTGATTTTGCCCCAGAAAGACAAATTAACATGCAAAATTAACATGCAATTAACATGCAATTTTTTTTGGGGGGGGTGTATATATTCTACAGTGAAAATAGAGTCTTTAAAAAAAAAACCAGTGTCATGATTTCTAATGAATCCTCCATGGTGTGAAATTACTTTTTTTTTTTTGAGAAGTCAGATTGGATGATAGGATGGATGATGGTACAAAGAGAATATTTGATTGTGACAGCATCAGAGCTCAGCAAAAAGATAAGGGAGGGAAATGTTAATACTCTGATGCATTCTTCAAAGGATGATACACAGGAAGTTTATTTGCATTATTTATAATAGAATCTTGGCAAATGTCTCAATTCAGTGTATTTTGAAGTCATGGCCTCATTTATGGAAGAAGCTCAGAACAGTAATGGAATTATGTGTATAATGATTGTTATTATTGCTACCGTGTTTCCCCGAAATTAAGCCCTAGTATGATTTTTCAAGATGATCTTAAAGACCTACCCTGAAAATAAGCCCTAGTTAAGTGAAACCTCGCCATCCACCGGGGACTCGCCGGGATCCTCCCAAGCCCTTAAGAGAGACTTAAAACTTCTTCCTCTCCTCTCCCACTTCCCTTGCTTGCGGAGGGGATGGGCAGCCAGGGAAGACGGAACTGCATGCCACCAGGAACTTGCTTCTTAGCTGCAAAATTCTCAATGGCTCTTGGGGCTCGTGCCTCTGCAGTATGCACACTTCCCCCTCCAGCATGCGCCCAGGCGAGGCTAACAAAGCACAAGGTTGGAGTGGGGGGAGGTGATTTCAGAGGTCTGCCTCCCACCAGCCCGCCTGGCCCTCGCCCTGCCTTTATTCCCCCCTCCCCCCTTTCTCCTTTTAACCCTTCTCTTTAATCTAACTCTTTTAACCCTCCTCTTGTTCGGCTCCCTCTCCCATGCTGTGTGCTGCTGGCAGGGCCGCATGTTGAAGCAGCCACCATGGCCCTTTCAACTGGGCTCATGGGCTTTGGACCCCGGCCCCTTCCACACCAACACCTCTCCCTTCACTGCGGCCATTGTTTCCTTCAAAACCCAGGCACCGCCTCTGGAGGAACCCAGTGGCAGAAGCGCCACTGGAGGAAGTGGCACCAAGTACATTTAAAGAAGGGGAAGGCGAATGGGAATAAATTAATAATAAATAAATGAAATATAATTAATTTATTAACCAATCAATGAATCAATCAATATCCCGCCTATCTGGTCATTGTGACCACTCTAGGCGGCTAAATGATGGTAATTGAATAAATGTAGATCCTTGCTCCTGAAAAAAAATAAAACATCCCCTGAAAATAAGCCCTAATGCATTTTTTAAAAAAGCAAAAATTAATATAAGACCCTGTCTTATTTTCGGGGAAACACGGTATATGTTGTAAAGTTGCCCCTGACTGGTAGCAATCCAGTGAATGAGCGATCTCCAAAATGTCAAGACATTTAGACTGCCCAATTAGTGCAAAGCACTATGGATAATAATCAAGTAAAATAAAAGCAAAATATAACAATGTATTGAATACTAACAAGAGTAATGAAATAGTAATGAAAAATACAAGAATAAAATTCAAACCGGATGAGCATCAAAAGCAAACAAACCGAAAACATCAATGCATAACAATCATTGTCATCATGTTGTTAAGACAATTCTTCTGGAATTTTCCAGGGACAAAGTTTTCAGATGTGGTTTACCAGTCCCTCCTTCTGGTGCTACTTGGGGATCCTTCAGCTGCCCAAGGCCACAGAGGTGGCACAGCATGTAACTCCATCAGCGACTCAGGTTCCCGGTCATCTTGGCCAGTCCTTCTCCCAACAGGCACAGTGGGGATTTAAACTCCCAGCCCCTGGATCCACAGCTAGGCGCTCCAAGCTGCTTAGCTAATAAATGACGTAATGTTCCTAACTGGGAAGAATGCTTGCTGTTTCATCAGATTTGCACAGGGCTTGGAGTGCTTTGCTTTTTTAATTTCTAGTTTTTGAATCCCCGGTAGTGGATTTGATTCCAGACTGGAATTTGTAGTCACTACTGGTGGCAGCCCTCATTCAACACTGTATTTGTGTTGAATAAAGGGTGCCCCCAGTAGCGTCTGCTGATTCCAGACTGGAGGTGCTGCAATCCGGGTTTTTCTCCAGTTTATTGGAGATTCTAAACTAAGAGATATTGAAAGCGCTGAACCCCATCCCACTAATATGTTCAGTACCTTGGATAGCTCCTGTAAAATGAAAAGTAAAATCTGGAGTGTATTTACAGCACCTCTGAAATTGGGGTCACTAGTTGTTAATGGTTACTATTTCTGTTTTATGAGAGGCTGTTCATCTTTAACTTATAAATTTAACTCGTATATTGCAAACTGGATGGGTAATATCTTTATTGGACCACAAAAATACTATGAACTGGTAAGATTTTAAGTCCTGCAGGACTTCTCATCAGGGTTGCAGAGCTGAGGGTGCTTTTTGTGAAATCAGCCTGTTACAGCAAGTTTATTTTAACAGAATTTGGCAGTTAGGGTGGATGCGAGAAGAGAACAGAGAATTTTGGAAGATAATGTTCAGGAAAAGAAGTTCATATCAAGGACAGAAAAATTAACAGTGCAATCAATAAGGAACATATCTCAAATGCAGAAGATACTCTGAGAAACTATCTGAGGCCTTATTCTGTGGCCTGTTATGTAAGGCTGCTTAGCTTAGAGAGCTGCTGCTGTTTATCCAGTTCAGTACTAATTATCGGGGAATTCAATATTACCACAACTCATTACCAGTGCTTACATTATTCTGCCCATCCACACAGATAAGGAGGCAATAACAGTGTTTGAGTGTCTGCCTTTAAATTATTTGATATTGATTTGTTATTTTTCCACGTCCTGCCCCCAGAAGGAAAGCTTATTTGAGAAAATATGAGTTTTTGCTCAATGTTGTATAAGCAGAATATGGTTTCAAAATGTATGAAGGAGTGCTCTATTCATCTCCCGGCCTGGTTTCTCAGGCAACAATTGGTTGAAATACAAGTTGGCCTACAACTGAAAAGTAACTTCTTCAAATATCCCTATCCTTGTATTACATCTCGAATCTTGAAACTAATATGAAAATGAGAGATAATTCTTCCTCATTCTTTTGAAGGGGTTACTTCTTTTTGATGTGAACTTAGCAACATCGGCATGTATTTCCATAAACACGATGGGGAAAAACTGAGATTAAAAATACGGGAGAAAGCAAAATTAACCTATCTTTCCTTTCAGGCAGAGAGGTTTCTCTTCCTTAGCTCTTAAAAATCTGAGTTTGAATTCTTGTCTATTCAACCAAGTTAATATTTTTTTGTAGTGCAGAATTAGGGTTGACAGTTATTTTTTTACTGACAGGAACCTCTTATTCAGTGGTGTCGAACTGTGGCCCTCCAGATGTTCTTGGACTTCAACTCCCAGAAGCCTTCACCACCACCTCTGCTGGCCAGGATTTCTGGGAGTTGAAGGCCAAGAACATCTGGAGGGCCACAGTTCGACACCACTGCTCTTATTTAATAGCTGGCAATAACTGATATAGCCAGAGTAGCTATATTATCACATTTGGCTGGTGAACAGAGGTAGAAATTACATTTGAGCGACTTGTTTTTTCTTTCTTTCATAGGGACATAACATTTGCCAATAAAAATGGCAAGAGCAATTTAAATTTAAAAAAAAACTGAATGTGGGAGGAACAAAAGTGATAAAAAATGCAAGATCAGTTAGGTACTGTAATTCTTGGCCAGAGGCCATTTTGATCTAAAACGTTTTATTTGGGATCTCAACGTGGCTTCTGGCACAGAAAGTTTTCTGTCACTGAGAGGCAGAGGTTAGATATGGTGTGGCACCAGAGAATATAATAAAATATAATATAATAAACATGCCCCTCCACTCTCTTTCCCCATCTGCCGGCAATGTGGGGATTGAGCAAAATGGGAGTCTGTGGTTATTCCACTCATTTGGAAACTATGTTATGTAGGTTATGCAAATCAGGTCTGTGTATAACAGTTTGGAATGCGTGTGTTGTGGAAGGGCAACTGTGGTGTCTGGTGGTTGAGTAGCTGAATGGTGGTTAGCATTCCTGGAATGTTGTGGGAGTGGGACCAAGGGTCTGGCGAGAAAAAGGTTACCATTTGTTTAAGGACAGACAGCAGAAAAGAAAAATGGAGGGAGTCCAGAGGGAGACATCAGAAAGCTGGAGCAGGAGCTAAATGAAGTTAAGAGTTTGGGGCAAAGTATAAAGAGCAATCTATTTATAATTGTTAATGGGTAAGGAAGATTGAGAATCTGTAATATAATTTTGAATTTTAAATTGCGAATATATTTAGATCTTACTGTTTTTACCTTTTTTTATACCCAAGAACTTTATACTATTACTCATCATCATCATCATCATCATCATCATCATCATCATCATCATCATCATCATCATCATCATCATCATCATGTGCTGTCAAGTCAATTCTGATTTACAGTAACCCTCTTCCGGGTTTTCCAGGTAGAGAATACTCAGAAGTTATTAGTTTCTTCTTCATGGGGCATCCTGGGACTGTGCAGCTTGCCCAAGGCCACACAGGCTGTTTTTATTCCCAGGAAGTAATAGGGGGAATCAAACTTTTGGCTCCACAGCCAGCTTCCTAAACCACTGAGCTATTTATTACTTATCATCCTTAAATAAAAATCTTGTTTGATTGTTGCAGCCAATCTACTCATTATTTGTTTTATGTGGAACTAAGACTAAGGAACTTAAGACTAATAATGAACAAAGATACACTCGTGTCACATAAAACTACAGTTTACCATTAGGATTTTTGATATTAAAAAGATAGAGTGGAGTGCGTGGCCCATGCCAGGCCAGTGGGTCTGGTGTAATTGGTCTCTGAGAAGCCTTGTGATGGCTAGTGAAATTCTGGTCCCTTAGGGCAGTGATCCCCAACCTTGGGCCTCCAGATGTTCTTGAACTACAACTCCCAGAAGCCTTCACCACCACCTCTGCTGGCCAGGATTTCTGGGAGTTGAAGTCCAAGAACATCTGGAGGCCCAAGGTTGGAGACCACTGCCTTAGGGCTTGCTGAATGGGCCTGTGCAAGATCTCGGGAGACCAGCTGGCCTTATAGGATTTTTGTTCTGGTTCTCTCTTGGCCAACTGGCTTTGTGGCAAGAAGACATTATTGGAGAGAGAAAGCTGATTCATACTTGCATCTGCCATATTGCGATAAAAATAGCAATGCTTCTATCTCTCAAGTGGCATGTACTAATAACACAAATTTAGGCTGCTCCTTTAACTAAAAGGGGCCGTCTCCCTTTTTGTGAAATAAAGTGGCAGCTGGTTGCAACAAACAGCAACTTGCAGCTGGCGATGCAATGGTAACACATAATTTCTGCTTTCATTCTGGCACCAGAATACAGAAATGAACAGCAGATGTTTGTGAGGCATTTATGGAACAGCAAATTAAGCCTAACTAGACCTTTATAGAAATAAACAAGTCCGCAGAGTAGAACATGCTTCTGTTAACATTTATTATTTCCATTTAGTTTTATTTGAAGGAGAAAATCTTTACCACCAAGACTGTGTGGTTGAATATAGATTTACAGGGCATGCAGGAAGGGTTGTCAGAAGAATTTTCCCGGTCACCTTCTCCTGAAAACAGTCTCTCCCTAGACACAGAAAATGTTCCACAGAAGGCTGGGGGACCCTGTTGAATGGGATGAGCAATGAAAAAGTGACTCTTGAAATTGGAAAGAAGGTACCTCGCATGAATGAGGAAGATTTGGTGTCCAGCCCAGTAGGCAGCAGCCAAATTGAATTGTTGGGGAAATTGTGGTCTTGTAGAACTAAGCTATAATGCCAGCACTTAGATGCTGAAATACAGATGGTAACCCCAAAACATCTGGATGGGAAATAAAATGTGGGGCTGTACATACTTTTCATCTGAAGAAGCATGGCTCCTCTTATATTCTACTTAAGGGTACCGATTAGATAGACAGACAGATAATATATTATTCAAGTATCATTATGCCTCCTGGGAGAAAAGATAGTCTGTGTAGCCTTGGGCAAGTTGCACAGTTCCAGAGAGCCCTCATAAGGCACTGTTCAACCCTGCAAAGTATCACCATATTTCAGAATCAACTAGATAGTATGTAATTATTCATTATTAAAATCATCTGAATCACAAATACTTCTGATCTTTGCAATGCCATGCCTGGAATTAATACTGGAAACTCAAAATGCTCACCTTGAAACTGAGGTGAATACTGTGACTTTCTGTGGGAAACTCCTGCCTAACGGTTGTAGCTGCGATTTTGTTTCAGTGATGTGCAAACACTCCTGGTAGGATGCGGCAGCTGCCAGCAGGCGGGGCAGCCCCTTCTTCTGCCCTTTTGCTTAGAGGTAGAGCACAAAATCAAAGGATTATTTTAGCCAATCCTAGTTATGATTAGGTAACTAGCATCCTATCTGTTTCTCTCATAACAAACTATGTAATCATGCTAAGTCAATAAAAAGAGCTCTCAGGGCGTTGCCAGTAGGCTCCGCTGGCTCGGACATCCACTGTCGACTCCTTTGTTCTCTCTCTCCAAGGCAATTAGCCTTTCCTTTGTTCCGTGATCACCACAACTTTCTTCTGTTATTTCTAAAGTATGAGTTCCTGGAGAGACTAAGAAGCATTTGGCTTTAGGTCAAAGGCATATCCTCGTAAGACAGAGATGAGTAGCAGTTTAGGGCCAAGGGAGCATACATGGACTTCCAATGAGCTTCCAATGGCTGCATGTCTTCCCTTTCCCAAATCAAGAAGCAACTGGAACAGTACTACTTGGAAGTGGAATTTTTTTTTTTTTTGAGGGGGAGAGGCCTGGAGTATTTGGAGCCTTTAAAAGTTGTGCTATGTATTTTTGGTTCTACTCTATCCCTACTCAGTTGTAGCAATTTAAATGGAAGGGCGTCACATGCAAGGATTTGATTTGCACAGTATAAAAAGGAATAAAAACATGAACATTTGCAAACATTAATAACTTTAATAGTTGTTTCTTTTCTTTAAAAAAAATCACAAATATAACTCCAAAGGCTTTTTCACCCCTACCCAAGTAATAACAATAGTCACATGTGTATAGTGAGGCCCATAAACAACAAGGAGCATAGTTTTCATGAAAAAGAATATACATTTTTGTTTGTTTGCTCAAACCAGTCAGGATTAGTATAAGAAGTTACACAAACTCCATGGATAATGCAGGATTATTTTCTCCACCCCTCCTTTGGTCAGTAACCCTAACTATCAAGAACAATTTATTACAAGAATAACGTTTCAGTAGAACAATTCATACAAGAAACAATACAATTGTAGGCTCTTCCAAAGATCGGCAATACAAGTGGAAAAGGTATCAAAGAGAAAGCATAGAAAGAAGCATTCTGTCACAAAACTCTGGACAGGCTGTATAGCTCATGCTGTTCTGCCCTCCAATAGAAAAGAATGGCCATGGGCTCAGAAGCAATGCTGCTGCAGGAAGTAGTTTTGTCACTAGACCTCATGATAGAGTCACCTCTGCTAGCCGTGTGATTTTCCCGTAGTTTCATATGACAACATTCAGTCTGCTTTCATGAGAATTCCATTGGTCATGGAGAAAAAGGTCCACATGTATGCCTCATCTCTGAATGCTTGCCTCGTCTCACTCAGTTCTTGATCTGTTCAGCCAGGCCACCTGAAAAAGATCTTCTATTTGAAGTCACTGGAATGTGATTAAATGTCTCCCTGCAGTTGGAACCCTTCCATCATCCCACGCTGCTATCCCTTTCCCTCAGGAGTGCAAGGAGAAATATCTCCTTTTCCAGGATCCCTGTTTCTCATCTGTGAGCTCCATGCTTCACATGCCACTTTTCCTAGGTCCACCCACCTGGTCTGCCAGGAGAACCAGCACTAGTCTTCAAGAAGGAAAAGTAGGTTCTGTTGAGTCCACTCCACCAATGGGGCTGTGCCCCAGCAGGTTTACCTAGCAATTGCAACAGCAGCACATTGCTTCAGTGAGCCAACAGGTAAATAGGTAGGTCCTAGCGCTAGTGTTTCAATATCCTGCAGTGCTTTGGTGCAATGTTGTGACCTGCACTTTAAGGGAGGTTAGAATGACAGCTCCATGTCTGATCCTTATTAGAGTACTAGACAACATTAGAGGCAGCCCGAAACATGTTGCTATCTGAGGCTTGGGAGAAGAGTTGGCAGGAGAGACAGTTGAATCTTTCGCACAGATGACAGGGGAATGTCTCTTCCTGCATATGAGGATAATAGCCTTAAAAATGAAGTATCCTGTCCTCTAATGCAGCCGTCCCCAACCTTTTTGGGACCGCAGACTGGCTGAGCCTCTGAGTCTCTCGGGTGCATGTGCAAAGCAGTGGGTGAGTGCCCACCTGTGCCGGCGTGAGCGCTCCCCCATCCTTTCGCACATGCGCAGGGGCACCTGCACGCCCGCCCACTCCTTCACACAGGCTCTCCTGTGCATGCATGAAGGGGTGGGGGAGCGCTCACGTTGGCACATGCGCATGTGCGCAAAGCAGCTGCGGGGAGGGGAGTGCATGCAGGGGGAGAGGTCTGTCTTCGTGATCCAGTCCGGCTCAGGCCATGGACCAGCACAGGGCCACAGACCGGGGGTTGGCGATCTCTGCCCTAATGGAGTGAGTAGCCAGGGATGCTCAAGAGGAATGACGAGGTACTGCTGCACTACTCCCTAGTATTGGCAACCTGCAATTCCCTTACTTTGTGTAACGGCACAGCCAGCTCATGGGAAACACGATTAATTAATAGGAGCCTAGGGCAGATGCCAGCCTGAAAATGACACATGCTGATACCAGACCTCTTTGCCAATTTCAAACATCAGAACAGCTCAACTGATCTCATACAAAGTGCTTTCTGCTTGCCTCCTCTTCATAAAATGTAAGGGCACCTCAACCAATTCCACTGAATAGCGCAGCACATATTTTATGATTTCTTAACATTGCAGATTGGCTGTTAATCTTTAAAATACTTAAGATAAAAAAAGGAGAAAGCAACGCTTAAGAAAGGATGGCATGTCAGGCAAAGCCTCCTCAACACATGGACAGTTTCTGGCGGCCTTCGAAAAACAGCAATAGAGAACTTACAGAAAAATTATTTCAAAACGGTTGAAGATAAATAAGTAAACAATCCATCTACCATAGAAATAGCCACATTAGAAATGTACATCAAAATTCTCCTTAATGTCTTAATCCAGAACTTGAAAATGTTACAGCAGGAGTGCATCATCTTAAGCAAGCCGTGGTCTGAAAGTCATCATCAGTCTTTGAATTAATGTCACCGAAAAGGGCAAAGTTTACTACATCACGCTCCACTTGTTCACAACTATCAAAACAACTGGTTGTCATTTAGAGGTTTTTTTTTTTTTTTAAAAATCAAAACAAAACTAAAGTTCTTGCAGATTTATTATTTTAAAACAGATGTACAGAGTAAACTTCTCTGTATGACAATACTTGGGACACTATGTAGGTTCTCTTAGCTCATATGCTTGTTCAAGGAACTGACCCTCCAGGCGGATGGAGAATCTATACATCACTTACAGTTGCTCTCAGCAGAAACAGAAAAATGCTGTATAGTGTGTTGAATTTCTAGAGCTACCTGGGGTTCCCAGATGTTCTTGGATTGCATTCCCAGAAGCCTTTTCCACTAGCAATGCTGGCCAAGATTTCCCGGAATTGCAGTCCTATAACATCTGGGAACCCAAGATTGGAAACCACTCCTCCAGAGCCAAGTAAAGCTCTAACTGTGCAAGACACTAAGACTTATCAGAAAGCAAGGATCCTACGATATACATTTTGACTTTGATTACTACATACAACCATCATAAAAAGGAAGGGTTCTGTACCTTCATAAGACTCAATGCAGTTTGGAAGGGAAGTGGGGCTTCCCAAATGAGTAAATGCCACAATATTTTTGCTTATTTTTTCCCCAGTTGGTTGATTTGGAATGTAATGTATTTCTTTAGTTTTGTATTTTTTTTTCCTTTGCTTTATATAAAATTTAAAAACACAACATAGTATTATTAGAAACACTAAGCAAGGAAAGCGTTAAGGTGTGATTTCAAACAGAGTCTTCTGAATGCAAAATGGGTTTTGTCTCTGTGCTTCAACTTTGCCCTACGTACACTCCCACTTAAAAAACAACACCAAAACATTTTCCTTCTTAATTCCTTTCACAGGCCCCTCTGCTTCTCTGATTAGCTGCAGGGAACCCGGCAAAATTACATTTTCTGGGCCATGGTGTGAGCAGCATTACACATTAATAACTCTCAACTCCCTGCAGGAGAATGTGGAGTCATTATTAGGACCTTGAATCTCTCCAGGACATTGAAGAGGCAGCTTTCATAATAAAGGGAATCAGACGTAATAAATCACCAAATGTAGCTGTAGCTTTAGCCCCTATCCATTATTAAACCATGCGCGCTTACTATGGGTTAAAGGAGAGCACTCCACACCATTCCCTCTTGTTTCCTGTTTCATCGCTTTCCTAATACAGTGGGGTCTCTACTTAAGAACCTCTCTACTTAAGAACAATCCAACTTAAGAACAGCTCCATTTGCTAAATTTTGCTTCTACTTGAGAACAGAAATCCAAGATAAGAACAGGAAAAAAAACCTTTCCTGCTCTTTTTTTAACCTTAGGTCATCTTAGGTTAAAAAAAATTCTCCCCCTAGTGGTAGAGTACGTATTAACCAGCTTTGCATTAGTTCCTATGGGAACTAATGCTTCAATGTACGAACACACCTCTACATAACAAAAAAACAGCCAGAACGGATTAATTGGTTTTCAGTCCATTCCTATGGGAAATTTTGCTTCAACTTAAGAACGTTTCAACTTAAGAACACCATTCCAAAATGGATTAAGTTCTTAAGTAGAGGTTCCACTGTAGTTTCTATGGACAGAAAAGAGCAGATACGGATTAAATGGTTTTCAATGCATTCCTATGGGAAATGCAGATTCAACATAAGAACTTTTCAACTTGAGAACCACCTTCCAATACGGATTAAGTTCTTAAGTAGAGACCCCACTGTATTCAGAATTGGTTTACCATTCCCTTCTTCTGGGACTGTACAGCTGGCCCAAGGCCACATAGGCTGCCTCTACTCCCAGGTGGTACCCTGGGGAATCAAACTCCCAACTTCTGGTTCCACAGCCAGATAGCTAAACCACTGAGCTATCCATGGTTCCACCAAACCTAAGAGGAGCAATGGGGTGGGTGAGCTCTGAAGTCTGATAGGGAGAAAAGGGATAGGCAGGAAAACTCCATTACAACCTACCTCTTTATTGATAAAAACCAGACACAGCAGGAAACTACTTATCAGAAGGCAATCAGGAAAAAATATGTTTTCCCTTTGTTTTCTAAAATCAGTGCATCCAATATATAAAATTATAGGATTGTTTTTCTTTCTCCCACTGCTTGGAAGAGATATTGTTACAAGTAACAAATTAACTACATGTTACAGTTTGGGATAATGAGGAGATAAAAACATAATTCTTGCAACATAGCCTAACAACTGGTAGCAATGTTACTTCTGAAGTGCAACAAGCAATGTTCGCTCACTCCTCTGAACGTACCGTCCATTTTTTAATTTTTAAAGTCTATTTTTTAAAAACTGTAAAAGTCACTAAAATAATATGCTAGAAATGTGAAAAGATAATGGAGATGATAATGACTTCAATAAATAATCTTCCAAGTTCTGCTTTCTCTTCTAACAAATTTCTCTGATTCCCACTCCACCTTGCCCTCAGTTAGTGAAAAGATGCTCTTATTTCCAGGCAGAATGTTCTTTTAAACTTTTATCCGATTTTCTGGCACAGATACACAAACACTGCTAATTGCACTTAGATTAAAACGCACAAATTAGTTATAGCAAAGCATTGGAGTGACTCACTCATCAAGCAGCACCGGCAGCCTATTGGGTAAAAATAAGTACAAACCAGATCCTTATTCCCCATTGTTGACCATGCATGAAGAGTTTCTCAGCAAGATGTGACGCGGCTAGGCTCTCGCCGGTGCTGCTGAAACTCCTACAAACACTTAATTGATCTAATTATGAACCTCACAGATACTGTTGAAAAACACTCAGATGCATGAAATTGAACTCATTTACTTTTCATTAGTATTCTAAAATGAGGAGACAGAATCAGGCCTGTGTAATAAGCTCAAGTGCAGACACTCAGGACTGTTGGAAAACATCAGGAAGGTATCAAAACCTAGATGGGTGTTTTTTGGATTCTACATTACCGTAGGGAATCCCCTAATCAATGTGTGGTCCTGCAAATGTTGTTGGGCTATCATTCCAATGATCTCTCACATAAGTTACACTGGCTGATGGAAGTTGTAGTTTAACGACATCTAGAGGGATGCATGTTGCCCCCCCCGCTGTCTTTGAAGGGTCATCAGGGGGGGCAATCTCCTGCTGAAGGCACGTTCTGTTTAAAAGCAGAAAGCAAAGTGTGCTGCCTGTATCTCACCCCATAGACCTTAAAAAGCACCTGGAGCACTGCAGACCAGATTTATAAAGATAAAAATCAAGGAAGGGGAAGAAATTCGTGTGTGTGTGTGTGTGTGTGTGTGTGTGTGAGAGAGAGAGAGAACGAGAGAGAGAGAGAGAGAGAGAGAGGGAGAGAGGGAGAGAGAGAGAGAGAGAGATGTGCACATTTATTCCTATTCAGGATGGAACAAGTTTAAGATTTTTGGAAATGTGAATGCAGGAAAGTCAGATTCCATCATCCACATCCAGAATCTTGACTGCATAGTTATGAAAAGCCTGTGTATTCAACTATGTAAGTCTTGAATACATTTGCCCCATTTGTTTCCAAAGCTACTCCTTATCATTTAAACCTGCATGGCAGGCAATTACAACTCTTTATCTTTGGGGAGGGACAGTTCCTATGGCACTTGGCTATTGAACATGGCTATTTCTTGTTATTCACATTTCAATCAATTTCTCAAACTACTATTATTTACAGATTTCTTTATAATCAATATTGGAAGAGATTTTAAAGGTGAAGATTTTCATTCCGAGAGGTGGACATAGGATTGTAGTCGCCAGTTCCTCTTGTCCATCTGCCACTGCAGAGTAATTTACAGGATCAGACCATGGAATTACTGCTGGATCTCCACATGAACAATTTCAGATTGCAGCATGGGAAATTTCAGAGTTTTCAAAGCCCTCTTTCAGATATACTGGAGAGTCCATTGCAAAAAGAGGGCAATGTCTTTGGAGCACTTTCCATAGATCAAAAAAACTTTATAGAAGGGATCCTGAGGCAACAGATTTCTTCCAGAGGTGGCATATGATGACAAACTCCATCATTCTCATGTTACTAGTGCAAAGAGGTGTCAACAAGAGGCACACACATGCACCACAAGCAATGAACTGGACAGAAAATACATAGGCCAAAATTCAACTTGTATCCTAACTAAAATAAAGCCATTAAAACATTTGCTTAATGGTAAGCTGATGGGTAAATCCCATTGATTCACTGGGTCAGTTCTAGACAGGAGTCACGAATGGGTTTAGGCCATAAACGTCTAAGGAGCAATTCCACATGTGGTCTGAAATGGAAAACTTGCATTTTTGTACACAGAATCCTTCGGACAACGTGTGATAAAGGGTTCTGGAACCTATAGCTTCTCACAATAATGTTTCCAAGCCTTGTTCAATCCTTATCTCTGGTCTGAAATATGGAACAGCATGAAAGGAGCGAAGGAAGGGGATCAAATTTTTGTCACTTCTCCATCTAAAATCCTATATGTTATAAAGGAGGACAGATGTTCTTGGAAACGATTAGGATGCTTCCAGGAGAGGTTTTCATGCTGTTCATTCTGGAATATTACAAAGAGTCCAGATGTCCACATCTTCAATAATCCTATAGTTTCCCACCAATGCTGTCTTCTTCCCCATCAGGAAAGAGAAATACCCCAAAGAAGAGAAGATGGAAGAAGAATACAGTGCCTTTGGCCTGGAAGGGATACAGGAAGCTGTCTTATACTGAGCCAGAATGCAGGTTCATTTAGCCCAGTACTGCCTACTGACTGGCCGTACCCTGCATTTCAGCAGGAATCTTTTCCTAGCCTTCCTCTACCTGGAGATCATTGGTGTTTCTCGCTGGTCTTTCACTTGACTATTAGCCAGGCCAGAATCTGGTTAACTTATGAAATTCAGGTAAGTTCAGTGTGTTCCAGGTGGTACGGCAGCACTAGGAGCCCTCCACATGGGCAAATCCTTTGCTAAGAAGAATAACAGAAGAAAAGACTTCATTTCCTTTGACATGAGATGTATACAATCACCTCCACGCAACTGATTAAACTTGAGGTCCCCTCCTCCCCAGGAGGAAGGTCCATTTTGGTGCATATGGCCAGAAACTTGGGTACACAAAATGAGGATGAGAAATACCGTGTTTCCCTGAAAATAAGACAGGGTCTTATATTAATGTTTTCTCCGAAAATACATTACGGCTTATTTTCAGGGGATGTTTTATTTTATTTTCATGTACAACAATCTACATTTATTCAAATACAGTCATTTCATCTTTTTCCGGCTGCTGCACAAGGGTGGAGGGTGGGGTTTCACTTAACTGGGGCTTATTTTGGGGGTAGGGCTTATATTACGAGCATCCTGAAAAATCATGCTAGGGCTTATTTTCAAGGGAAACAGGGTATGTATAAGCCTCCTCAGATTGGAGTCATCACCTTAGATCAGTGGTTTCCAGCCTTAGCTAACCCAGATGTTCCTGGATTGCAATTTCCAGACCAGCACAGTTAGTGGTGAAGGCTGCAGTCCGAGAACACTTGGGTTAGCCAAGATAGGGAACCACTGCTCTAGATCAACACAAGGCTCTCTCAGAGACATTAGTGAAAACCTCTGCTTTATTATAATGACTAGTATTTCCACCATGTTAAGCTTCCATTACCAGTATGTCTCCAAAGTCACACATTTTTGTGGGACAGCTTTCCAGAAATCTGAACCCATCTTCTATTACCCAAAGACCAAGCACTGGAAAACTCAATCGTTCTTGATAAAACCCACCAGAACACTGTGGCAAATAATGTATATTTCACTTTGCAGGGCTTTGTAGCGAACAAGCAGAAATTCTATTCTGCATGTGCCAAATTGCTGTAACATTGAATTTCAGAGCAAGTCTAGACATTTACTTTCCCTGCACCTCTGGACAACAAAAGAACAAGACTGTCTAAAGAACTGAAGTTTTACTGTATGTCTATACAAACCCATGTTCAGAATTCAAGGCCAGGAGTAGATTAGATACAAAAGCCTCTCTCAAATAGAAACAAAAGGTAAGTAACAGATGCATCAGCCCAGGAAACAACAGTGCCCTTGCTGAACAAACCTGCCTTAATTTTTGTGTGAATGATCATTCCTAGTGGCTTTGTTACAATGAATTTACATTTGGTTGAATTAGACATTTCATCCCCACTTTCACAAAGGTCTCTCAAGATTTTTTCACCATCGTTAAACTTGGTCTTAAAGTAACAAACAGCATCTACCTACATATATTTATAAATATATACATTTTTATAGATATGTTGGCATGTCTACATACACAAAGACACACTTGCACCCATGAAGGACAGCAAAGTTATTTTGCACCTCCTCAGGCCATCCTCCTTTCTTCTCAGAATGTAAAGGCATACACAACGCCAACAACTACAATGTTCCCAATGGTGGCTATAATTGCAATCCATAACAAAATGGCGTCGTTTGAGGAACGGGAGGTCTCTTCTGGTTGGTTTGGCAGAGAGGTGGCAGCGTGGACGTTGGCAGATGAATTAAACAAAGAGTATTCTGTACTAAAGTCATCATTGGGCGAGTCCATAAAGGCTCCTCCCATCACTGGAATCTGCAAAAGAAGAAGTGAGGTTAATTTGGTTAATGTTCAGGTGGAAGAGGTTCATCGATGGACACAGCCAGATATCCTGTGTGGAAGATCACAGATCGATGTAGGCACAAACACTTATCTATGCTCTTTATAATCGCATCACTCTAGAACTAAAACATTGCTATCAGAGCTGGCAACCTGATGCCCTCCAGAGTGTTCAGTCTATGATATTTTGAACTCCTGACCAATATAGGCTGGGACCGATGGAAGTTATGGCCCAAAACATCTAGAGAACATCTGCTCCAGAGCCTTGTATGAATTCTGTAACTTTAAGAACTGGTGCAGAGGAAAATATGTGTAAAAGGAGCAACTGTTTTCAAATGAGCAGTCTGGCACACTGAGACTTCACTTCCTTTTAGAAAAGCTGGTTAAGCACCAGAAAGGGGAGAAGTGAATTCTTCTTCTTCATTGTCTATATGAATCAATGTCACAGAAAGCTGTAGAAGTCCAGTGAGATGGGAACCTTCATCAATGGAACCAACATCAGCCAGCAGTCCCTAAGTGCAGATTACCAAACAGCCGTGGGGGAGTAACTGAGTTTGTAAAGTGTCTCTAGTAGGAAATCTTTGGAGAAGATTATTGTTTTAATTGGGTGATGCACTATTTGTAGCAAAATCCCACAAGACATCGTCTTTCCTTTTAAATTGTACCCTGCATGTTTTACTTTCCTCAGGGTTGTTAAGAAATCTTAAGAGATCAGTGTCAAGCCCGTTGAAAGACTTAATCTCTCTCTCTTTCTCTCTCTCCAAAATTTAGGGGGAAATAGTTTTAGACTATACAGTGGACCCTTGACTTACAGATGGCTTGACTTACAGACTTTTTGAGTTACAGACTTCTCTGGCCGCAAAATTTAGGTTTGACTTGCAGCCTGAGAATTGACTTACAGACCAGAAAAAAACCAAAATGGAACAAAAACGGCCTGTTACGGGATTAATCGGTTTTCAATGCACTGTAGGTCAATGGAGACTTGACTTACAGACTTTATGACTTGGAGAACCGCCTTCCAATACGGATTTAGTTCTCAAGTCAAGACCCCATAATAACTGCATGCCATCAAGTTGATTTTGACTTCCGTCAACCCTTTCTAGGGTTTTCTACGTACAGTGAGGTCTTGACTTAAGAACGGCTCGAGTTAAGAACATTTTGACTTAAGAACCACTCTCATAGGAAAATATTGACTTGACTTACATACTTAGATTTGAGTTAAGAACCGAAAAAAACCACGTGGGAGGCAGGGAAAGTGCAAAATTTGAACTTTCAGTTAACTGTTGGCCAGTGAAAAGGGTGCCTGTCTGCTTCCTCACTCCTCCCAGCGTTTAGAGAGTGGATTGGGAGACAGTCTTCGGACTGCCTGGTACTGAACTGCCTGGACTGTATTTTTCCTTCCTTCCCTGAACCTTTCTTGACCTAAGAAAAAAATGAAACAAAATATCCCCCTCTAGTGGTCGAAGGCAGAATAGCAGCTTCCCATTGGTTTCTATGGACGGAAAAGAGCAGATACGGAACAAATGGTTTTCAATGCATTCCTATGGGAAATGCAGATTTGACCTGAGAACTTTTCGACTTGAGAACCGCCTTCCAATATGGATTAAGTTCTCAAGTCAAGACCCCACTGTAGAAGATACAGTACACAGAAGTGGTTTACCATTCATTTCTTCTGGGAGGGCCCTAGGACCATTCTCCTTGCCCATGACTACACAGGCTGGCTCTTCACACGGGAGGGCACGGTGGGGAATTGAAGTCCCAATTTCTGGCTCTGCAGGCAGATATCTAACTCACTGAGCTACCCAGCCAGCTTTTAAACTATGCTAACTGTGCATAAAACAAATAAAATTCTCAGAAAAATTTCTGAGCTGGTGCCCCGATGGCACAAAAACCAGGCAGGCAGATTAAATCTTATGGTTCCTTTCCCACCCACCCAAATATATTTTATTTTTCCGAAACAAATGCAACAATTCAAAATACTAACAATCGAAAACACAGTGCACCCCCATGCCCATGGGATCCTTTGGAGCAATTCTTTTATTACGAACCTCTTTTCCAAAATTATATTGATTGTTGCTTATAGGCAACAATCCCCCTTTCCTTTGACTAATACAAATTCAATAAACTACCCCAAATAGCATAAAAATTATTAAACCTATTTTCCCTCTTTTCATCTTAAGTTCAGTCGTCAATTTGTCATTTAATGCAATGTCTCGTACTTCGTTATACCTATCTTCTAATTTAATATCATGTTTGTCTTTCCAGTATCTAGCTATTAATATTCTAGCACTTGTCATAAAATTAGAAATCAATTCCTTTTAAGCAATAATCAAGTTCTATCTTATTAAAAATGGACAGCAAAGCAATTTTAGAGTTAAATTCAACCTATTCTCCAAATATATCACATATTTCCTTAAAAATCAATTTCTAAATTTCTGAATTAATTTACACTCCCACCATATACATGCAAATTTCTTCATCACATTTCCAACAGAATAGTCTGAATTATGTTCAATTTCACCGGAGTAATATACCAACTTAAACTAATTTTTAAAAAAATCTCATTTATTCTTATCAACATTAATCTTAAAACTGTCATCTTCCAAATTTTTTGTCCAATCCTCTGTTCTGATTTCTGTCTTTAAATCATATTCCCAAATTGATTTCAATCCTTCTATTTCAATCTCATTTTCCTCCTGATCCAAAATTAGGTTATAAATTCTACTTACTACTTCCTTCCTCAAAGCATCCTTCTGCATGTCTTCATGGGATGATAGAAATTGCTCATACTTAGTACATTGTCTACATGTGCCATTAGTCTTCAACCATTCATTTGTCTAACTATATAATTGGATATAATTATACCATGATAGTTTATTAGTTTGAAGTTTAACTACAATCTGATCCTTCGATTTCATTTTAATCATCCAATCCTTCAATCTGGCAAAAAAATTTTATCCTTAAACAAATCAGCTAACCCTTCAGGTTTCCTGGGAAATTTTCTATTTCGGTCACTAATTTTAGTGATGAAGTAAAGGGACAGAACTTATTTTTATATCTGTTCCAAACATTTAACATGTTTCTTAAAAAGGGGTTGTTCACCTGATTTTTTATTTTTATTTTTACTACATTAAACAAATAATTTTCAATATTCCCACGTATTTTTGAGGATTCCATATCCCACCAAATTAATTTTTCATTATATATAATATCTCTAATAAATCTTAGTTGATTCGCTGTATAATAATTTTTTATATTAGGAATACCTAAACCTCAATTTTTTGAGTTTTGTACCAATATCTTTTATTTATTCTTGATTTTTTTACCTTGATTATAAAATCCATTAATTAGTCCCTGCCAATACTTAAATCATCTTCTTCTAATTGTATTGGGAGCATCCTAAATAAAAAAGCAGGTCTGTCCAGAAGACATCAAGGCCCTTTTAGCACTGCCTAATGACCATCTACTTTCAGTGGGATAACGAGTTCTATGAGCAGACAGATGGAATGGCCATGGGGAGCCCCCTCAGCCCAGCTATAGCAAACCTCTACATGGAACATTTCAGAAAACAGGCACTGGCTTCGCACCCAAAGTCTGATTCCGATACGTGGATGACACCTTCGCAATTTGGAACCACGGTGAAGAAAAACTGGAAAAATTTCTAAACCAACTCAGGAGCATCCACCCAAATATACAATTCACCATGGAAAAAGAAATAGAGGGCCAACTCCCTTTCTGAGCTGTCATGGTCATATGCAAAACTGACCTCCTATTGGGACACAAGGTCTACAGAAAACCCACCCACACAGACCGGTACATACACAAAAACTCCAGCCACCACCCACAACAAAAAAGAGGCATAATCAAAACACTGGTAGACCATGCAAATTGGAACTATGAAGCTCAACCGAACTCAACCATCTGAATCTCAACCTACAGGCAAATGGCTATTCCAAGAATGAAATCACAAGAGCCATCAAACCAAGAAAACAACAGCGAACTGAAGACGAAAAACAGCCACCCACAAATAAAGTATTTTTGCCATACATCAAAGGGGTCATGGACTGCATGGGGAAACTTTTGAAAAAACACAACCTACAAACCTACAGTATTCAGGCCCACCACAAATATACAACCCATCAATCACAGTGATAGATCATCTCTCCTCCTTATCACAACAATACACCAACAACAAAAACACGCTGATCACCATATTCACCCAATCTCTTGAGAAGGACAAAAGTTGACCCCACAGCTATAAATAACTCAACTATCCAACAAACTGCAACAGAGCACAGACACAGTTCTGACTCCTGTCCTCTGAAGATGCCGGCCACAGAGACTGGTGAAACTTAAGGAAGAAAGACCTTAAGAAGACAGCCAAACAGCCTGGAAAACCCACAACAACCATCGAATCCCGGCTGTGAAAGCCTTCGAGAATACCAAAAAGTTATTCTTGGTAATATTTTCATTTTGACCATAGTGATTCTCCCAAACCACAATAGTTTCAATTTAGAATACTCCTGCAATTGCTTTAAAATTTATTAGAATTTTGTTCCTTTAATTTTTGAGTGCTTTTAACTATATTTCTATACCTAAATATTTAATATAATTGCACATTTTAAAACCATATTTAAGATCCATAAGATCTTTCAAGTCTTCAATTCCAAACTCAAAGCAAACAGAAAAAAGTGAATCACAATCCAACTGCACTACAAAATCTAACTGCTCTTTAGTGTAGAACATATGCATTATTTTAAACCCTACCATCTCCTGTTAGAAACAATGTGATGGTTAGTAATCAGGAAGATTTCTGGCTGGTAGCCCAAGATGGGCAGTCAAGAGCTGACCAGTCAAAGAGAGCAAATGCAACTTGGGCAGACAGGGAAGTCTGACCTGATCTATGGGGCAAATCTCTCTTTCTTTTTCTATACCCCTGTTCAGCCATTCTGTAATGTGCTAAGTAAGCATGCAGAAAAGGGAATGCACCAGTTCCATTTCTTCTGCCGTTGCTTCCCATGTATTCAGAAGTTCTCCACATGTCTATGTACACTGACGTTTCCAAAGCAATCCTTTTCAAACTATTTTTTTTTCCAGGATGTACTGTATCTGTGTTTCTCTGTTGCAGCAAAACTGGCAAAGAATCCTGTGACACCTTTAAGGCTATCGGGTTTTGTTTGGAGTAAGTTTTCAAGGAGTTCAGCCCACTTCTTCAGATACATGGAGTGTAGCCCCAGTAAAGAGGCATTTATATAGTAGTGGGGATGGTAGAAGATGAAATGTAATTGAAATCCTATAGCAGAGCTAGCCTGTTCAACCTTGGGCAAGCTGCACAGTCCCAGGATGCCCCCAGAAGAAGGGAACGGGAAACCACTTCTGAGTACTTTCTACCTGGAAAACACTGAAAAGAGCTGCCAGAAGTCAGAATTGACTTAACAGCACATGATGATGCTAATGATGCAATTACACTGCATATAAAGCATTGTACTGGACTTAAATCGAGACTTTTCTCCTCCTTGGGTGTGTTAATCTGTCCATATATGCTGGTGTTTATCACCTACCAATGACCAACCACCTTTTAATCTCTATTTGTCATCCCCAGGACTTTTAATAACCCTAATGGCTACTCACTGACCATCAACATCTTCCACTTCCATTATATTTCATCTGCCTGCACTCCCCAGTTCTGAAGACATGGATTTTATCTGCAAACAAAACGTGGTCTTCTTCTGATGATCCCTCTCCACTGGAGGAAAGAGATAGAAATTATGGCAGATGGGGCAGGACTAACATGCTGCCTCTCATCATGCATCTTCTTAAAGCAGATTGCTCAATGCCCTAATAACATTTGCATTTCTATACCCATTCAGTTTGTCCCCATCATTAAAATATTTCTTAACTTTTGTGGAGATTAAGTAAATCTTATTTAGACAGCAAGGTATTAAACAGAATATAGTTATTTCATTTTCCAATGGATATTTGCCCAAGAAAAAGTTTAAGAATATGTTTTCAGAAGCAAGTAAGTGAGAAAAGGACTGAAAAATAAGAGGAGACATACTTTTAGTGCTGGAAGGAAACAATAAAATGTACTGGCATTCATGTGGAAGATCCAATCCAGGTATTTTAAAAGAACGTTTGGGTCAGAGTCCTATTGCCAATTCATACTATTGTAAAGTAAATCATGCAGATCTCTACTCACCCCAGGATGCAAGCAGCATCTCACAAATGAATGCTGATGACCCCAACCTACACCCAAATGCCCTTACACAAGTATAAATTGGCAATAAGATTCTAGCCTCTAAAAAAACTGAACCAGATTACCAAACTGGATTCAATTTTCAAGAGGAGACAAGCTTCGAAAGAACATTTTTGCAAGGAATGTAAAGGGAAGTCAGACTTCATGTCTGTCTATTCCTAATACAGAAAGGAACAAGTAATAGCTTCTCAGGGGAGATCCAAGGCTGCAAAAATCAATTGTTGTTAATGAAGCAGCTGTTGCTATGGAAGCAACTTGTTAAAAATTCAGGCAACATGAATGTCTTCTGATCTGACTGACCTCTCTGCAGATGACAGTCCAAACGAAAGTAGAGACATCGTCCTAAGCTCATGTATACTTAAAAGTGGTGTTCCTGAATTACAATTATATGCCAAAATGTTCAGGGGGAATTATTACAAGGTGGACATATATGTATATATGTGTGGTAGAAATTCATTTATGAGATAAATGAGCTTGTTCTTCACATTACCACACAGATATTAATAATAACTTTTACACGTCCCATAGTCTGCGCACAACACATAGGCATAAAGGATCTTTCTGGACCAGGGCCAACCAAAAGCTATGGGCTGTATCCAACTCAGCACTACTCAAACAAGAGCAGAATCCAGTGTAAAGAAGGACTGCAATCTCTGCTCCTCACTTCAGTGGCCAGAGTACTCCAGATCTTGCTGTGGAGGACTGCCCCCATCAGTTTTTCATAGTTGGAGAACTGCGGGGATCAAATATCCTAGCATTTCTGAGAGTGTCAGGTTGGATTTAGGTGTTAGAATTGTGTTTGGCAATATTTCATTCTATAATACATAAGGGATGAGCCAAACAAAATAATTAGTACACTTACTGTAAACTCACTGGCCAGAATCCTGTGGGTGTTTGTGGGAAGGTTTATGTAACTTGCCTTGGCTAATTTTAGCTAACTGATGCAGTGTCAGGGCATGTCTCAGATATATGCTTGTTCACATTTCTTTGGCTCATACCTGCTGTATTATAGAATATAGTAATGTCAAACCACAACTGAGGTATACAGTGACACCTCATCAATTAGCTGTGATTAGCTATGGCCAATCATACACAAACACCAATGGGATTATGCCTGGGGTTTAAGTGTATGGAGGACATAAAACATGGGGTGAAGTGAGTAGGATGCTGTGTGAGAGTAGAAACATGTTCAATGCATAGTGCATAGGTTCTGATTCCATACCATTAGCACCTGTTATTACAACTAGGGATTCCATAACCAAAACTTATATGAACAGGATAAGTGCAAATCAAGGCTATTTTACAGGCCTGCTCAGAACTCGTGGCTTTCAATCCTTTGGATTGCTTCTCCTTTCTTTTGTTCCAGGGATCCCAACAAATGCTCCTTTGGGCAAAGAAATAACAGTTAGTTTGGGAAAATTGTCTTTCTGGACTGTGGTTTTGTGGCTGGAGGATTCTGGAAGATCGAGTCCAAAAATGTAACTTTTTCAAGTTGATTTGAATGCTCTTGGCCCAGCCTTTACTCTAGCTGCTCTAAAAAAGAATATTCTCCTTTCAGGACTAACAACCCCAAAGTCCTCCCTCCAGTACTGAATTTCTGTTGAAATTACAATCACTTCTTCATATTCCGTTGACTCAGTGAAGAATAAGTCAAGGTACATTTGCCAAACTAAGCGGAGAGCAGGTGATGGCAAAAAAATACTTTTTTTCTCAGCACCTGTCAGGGAGCCGCCTGGGGGAACATCCTCAAATTCACTCATCTAAAATTAGGTCAGTAAACCCAATGGCAATATTATAATATAAATGACCCATAACAGCAAAGGTTTCAAGGGGAAATGAAAAGAAAAGAAGTGTTGTTTTGGCAAGGGAAGTATACAAATCGAGTAACAAAAATGCCCACAACAACTTCAGAATCTTTAAAAGTTAGTGCTAGTGTTGTGGTTCAGGGGAATACACTAGTGTTCTCTTGTAGAGACCTCGAAGTACCTCATCAAATTATAAATCTCTAGGACATAATCATGACAGAGTGGTATGAAACTACTGGAACTGAAGATACCCTCTGGGTATTCTTAGGTCAATCATGTTTTGTGAGCCTGATTTACCTCACAAGAAAGGTGCAAGTGTAAAGTAAGCAGAAGAGCCACATAATCTTTCTTGAGGTCCCTGGAGGAAAGGACTCTTCAGAAATACATACATACATACATATATGCATACATACATACATACATACATACATACATACATACATACATACATACATACATACATACATACATACATACATACATACATACATACATACAAACAAATGTAAAGAATCAACAGCTTAACTAACTTGTGATTTTTCCAAGTGTGCGCCAAGTGTGTAGTCTCTGTGGTTCATTTTCACAATGCGTGGAAGTGATTCATTGTTATTTGTCAGGCCTGTTTACCATTTTTCAGTGCCAAACATGCAGTTGGGCATCTAGAAGCAATAAGAAAGCATGAGCAGAGGCAAGCCAGTCTAGGTTTGCCACTGATTTGGTTTACACGTTTCCTCCTCTATTTTGACAGGTGATTTATGATGGAACAAAATAGCTCCAGCGAGAACAACTAATGTGGAAACAGCTATTACACTTTGTCGTACTTGGCAGAAAATGGCCATCTAGTCAACTTTGCAAGACCTGATTTCATAAAGAGATCTCCTGATATAGTCTTAAAAAAACAAAACAAAACAAAAGTTTTTAATACCTCTTAACTTCACCTTAAGTGTGGTTGGGAAAATCCAAACCATATGACAAAAAACCCAAAACACTTTTGACAGGGTTTGGATAAACCTGAAATTGTTAAATGCAATTTAGTACCAAGATGTAAGTATTTACAAGGACCAGCACTGCAAAGGAAACCCAAGCATGAGTAAAAACAGCTGTGTTAGAATGTACCAGAAGGGTGGCTATGATTGGTTAACTCTGGTATATAGCTAGAGAACTAGAACACAACAGTTTGGGTTGTTGGTGGGCTGTTGATGGATTGTTGCTGTGTTGTCGTGAAGTGCTGTAGCCGTGGAGCCATGCCTGAGAGTTCAGAGGAAGCCGTACCTACATGCTTGGAGAGTGGAACTCTGGCAGAACGGACTGATATATGGTATATGACTATTTACTGGACTATGACACTGATTTAAGGCTCTGTGACTGTGAAACTGCCGTGTATAGAACAAGGACTGAAGCTGTAAATATCTGTAAATATTCTGCATATAAACCAAGTATTTCTGCTACAAGAGTGTTTGCTGACTGTGTCTGCACTTCACTGGGAATTCTGCCGGTTATCACCACCTGGGAAAAACCTGGTAAAATTCTGCTACCTCTGTCGATGGTTATGGGCCCAGGAATATGCCAAGGGACATGCCCAGGAAGATACCAGTGAGTTTGCTGACCAGAAATATCCAGAAGGAAGTGCCCAGAGATGTCCAAGTAGCATCAGTGAGTACAACAGCTTTGTCCTGCACTGTGTATGAAAAATGGCAAGTGAGCTGCAAATGTCATCGGTCTGACTCTAGAAGATCGTCTCCTAGTCCACATAAGAGGCCAGACTTCAGCAAGAAAGGCATGGGAGGACCTGAGGGGACTCTTTGTATGAGTCAGCGTGGGTAGGCAGATACAAATTGCAAGAAGGCTATTCTGTACCAGATTGTAACCAGGTGGGTGCATGCTGCAACATTTAGAGCACATGAAGGCAATGCTTATGGACTTGAGAGAGAAAAATATCACATTTACCGAAATTCAGGAAGCATTTATAATTCTCTCTTCACTTGATGAGTCATATGACCAGCTTGTAGCGAACATGGAGGTACTACCACAAGCTGAACTAACAGTGCTAAATGTGACCAGTAGACTTCTGGAGGAGGAGCAGAAAAGGAAAGACAACCAGGAACTGCATGACTCCAAAACCTCTGTAAGCAACAAGCCAAGTGTAAATGGGGAGGAGAAGGTCATAGCTGCAAATATCCAGCCTGGGAGGAGATGTTTTTCCTGTGGGTCCAGACAGCATCTTATCAAAGAATGCAAATTTAAAAAGAAGAAAAGAAAACAGCCACGATGTGAGAAAGTAGCAACAGAAACTAACAGAAAGTATTTACAACAACCACCATGAAGCTGAATGGGTAGTAGACTCAGGGGCAACAGCTAACATGTGCAGAGATAAAAGGCTGATATCCAATTTTAAGGCTGTGTTTGATCAGCAAGTAATGTTGGCTGATGGAGTGAGTGCAAAAATCATGGGTAAAGGTAAAGTAAAATTACCATGTTTAAAAATGCCAATAGAGGTGTTATATGTGCCAAAGTTAAAACACAATTTATTTTCAGTTAGCCAATTAGCAAAAGAGGGGTTTGTTAGTACATTCTATAGAAACAAGTGTGTTATAAATGGTGAAAAGAATGAAAAGCTAACATGTTATGTAAGAAATAACCTATATAGGCTAAGTAGTGCTAAGGCAAACAATGTGTATGAGAATGTAAAACCTCATAATGAATGCATACATTTGTGGCATTTGAGGTTGGGACATGCAAATTATAAGGCAGTAAGAAAAACAATTGAAAATGCAAATGGAGTGAATTTAAGGCAATGTGAGAAATACATTAATTGCCAAGCCTGTCAAGAAGCAAAAAGTAAATGTGCTCCTGTAAAGAAGCATAGTAACATAGAAGTTGGCAACATTCTAGATTTAGTGTCAATAGATGTAATAGGCCCCAAAAGAGCATCTTTGGGAGGAGCAAAATACATTCTCTCAATTCAGGACCAAAAGTCAAGGTTTGGATTCTGTTATTTAATGAAGGACAAGGGGCAAACATATATAGAATTTGAGAGATGGTTGAAATTTGTGGAGAGAAAAACAGGCAAAAAGGTGAAGCAGATTCAAACTGATAATGGTACAGAATTCACCTATGCTAAATTTCAGTCAATATTGAAAGAGCATGGTATAAGTCACAGAAAATCTGCACCTTACACTCCAACACAGAATGCCTTCATAGAGAGGAGAGGCCAAACACTCCAAAATATGGCAGAGGCCATGCAGGGAGGGAGTAAGTTACCAGACCACTACTGGGGTGAAGCGATTTTATGCGCAAACTTTTATTTAAATATACTTCGGCATAGTGGCATTAAAGACATACCTTACACTATCTGGATGGGAAGAAAGCCAAATTTAAAATTTTTGCATGTGTTTGGGTCACCTGCATGGGTGCACATACCCAAGGAGACCAGGAGAAAGGGTGAGAGGAAGGCAAAACTAATGTACTTTCTAGGGTACCAGCAGAACAGAAAAGCATTTAGGTTTGCTGTACCCAACACTAATAAAGTTGTAATCAGCAGTAGTGCAACATTTAATGAGCATGCCTACTGGGATAAAATAAGTTTGCCACCTGAAACAATCATCCACACACATGACATGCATGAGAGTGAAGACAGTGAGGAGGGGAGCTCACACCCAGAACAGGGAATGAAGGAAGAAGTTGAATCTGTTGAGCTGCAGTCAGATAGTAAAGGCCCATCTACACTAGTGCAAAGGGAAACTCCTGAGGTGGAGAGAGTACTACCGAATAGATCTGCAAGGGAACGCAGACAACCTGAGAGGTATAAGCCAGAAATATTTAACTGTGTGAATATAGAAGAGCCTGTGAAAAATAAAAATGTAAGTTGCCTAAGTCTGGGCAGGATAAGTGTAATAAGGTACTGGAAAATGAAAGGAATTCTCTGAAAAGGCTCAAGGTGTATGAAAAGGCATATACAATGCTGAGAATGAAATGAAAATGCAGTGAAATGTATAAAGTGATGGAAAATGTGTGAAATGCAAATGTAAAGCATGTAATGCAAAGTGGTGAAATGTAACTGCAATAATGTAAAGCAATTTAAAGAAAGTGTATATGTAAGCATTTAACAATTTGGAGGAGATTGACAGGGTTTGGATAAACCTGAAATTGTTAAATGCAATTTAGTACCAAGATGTAAGTATTTACAAGGACCAGCACTGCAAAGGAAACCCAAGCATGAGTAAAAACAGCTGTGTTAGAATGTACCAGAAGGGTGGCTATGATTGGTTAACTCTGGTATATAGCTAGAGAACTAGAACACAACAGTTTGGGTTGTTGGTGGGCTGTTGATGGATTATTGCTGTGTTTTCGTGAAGTGCTGTAGCCGTGGAGCCGTGCCTGAGAGTTCAGAGGAAGCCGTACCTACGTGCTTGGAGAGTGGAACTCTGGCAGAACGGACTCATATATGGTATATGACTATTTACTGGACTATGACATTGATTTAAGGCTCTGTGACTGTGAAACTGTCGTGTATAGAGCAAGGACTGAAGCTGTAAATATCTGTAAATATTCTGCATATAAACCAAGTATTTCTGCTACAAGAGTGTTTGCTGACTGTGTCTGCACTTCACTGGGAACTCTGCCGGTTATCACCACCTGGGAAAAACCTGGGAAAATTCCGCTACCTCTGTCAACTTTCCATGTATCAGGAATAATTTCTCAAAGCAGTTGTAAATGTTTGACCTTACAAAGACAAATTTAGGAAGTTAATTAGCAGGCAAAGGAATTTGTTTCAGTAATTCAAGATGTGCAAAGAAACATTCATCTCAACCGTCAGGACCAGTGTTTCCACCCACAGGAATAGGTAAGGAATGCACTTTGGGCATACCCGAAATATGTTATGGGCCATCAGGTTGCTTTCAACATTCAATTAACTACACCACACTGGTGCTGAACAACCCAAGATATACCACAGCATTATCTATTTCAAGCTTGGAAGACAAAAGAATTCCAACCCACACAAATTCAGACTGCTAAAGGATCTGGGGAATGCCTCCAGTATTCTAAAAAAAGAAACACTTGCCATATGTCATGCCTCCAGTATTTCTGACAGCTATAGGTTGCCTAGCCAGAGAAATAAATCTGGAAGTTGGTCCGTCATCTTCATGTTTGTGAGTTGCATCTTCTAGACCTTTGGTAGAAAAGAGTAATTAATGTGAGGACTTTCACTCCTTTAGAGAAAGCTTAGGTTGCCACCCTAAACCCATTTACTTTGGAGCGAACCTCACTGAAACCGGCAGTCATTAAATCATGATTAGGTGTGAAATGCAACCAAACACCACTGTTTTATCTTAGAGCAGGCTTGTCCAGCCTGCGGCCCAAGGGCCACATGCGGCCCAGGTCAGCTCGTAATGCGGCCCAGTGCAATTTTTTATTTTAAAAGAAATTCCAAAGTTTCAAGTTACACTGCCGGCGCTTGTAGCCGGAATGTGGCCGGGACATGTCACAACAGTAGAGGGGGAGAGAGGGAAGGAAGGAAGTAGCGGGAGAGGAGGGGACGGGGGGCTGCGTGACTGCATTGCGTCATCCCCGTCAATAGGTGGACCCCCTCCCGGCCCCATAAAGCCGCCGGAGTCAAAACTGGCAGCCTCTGCTGTCTGAGATCGCAGCTGCCGGTAAGCGCGCTTGGAGCAGGACTGCGGAGGACGGCTAGGGCTGCCCCCCCCATGAGGCCCAAACCAAATGTACGTGCGGCCCAAACCAAATTTTCATCTTCTAATGTGGCCCAGGGAAGGTGAAAGGTTGGACACCCCTGTCTTAGAGCCTTGCATGTAGTTTCTCTATTCTCACTCTTGTGTTTGAAGAAGGAATCTTATTCAGCAAAAGCTTACATTAAAATATAGCAGTTAGTCTTTAAGGTGCCACAATGTCTTTTTTTAACTTTTGTATTTATTTATTTATTTATTTATTTATTTATTTATTTATTTATTTAATTTATATGCCACCCACTCTACCCAAAGGTCTCTGGGCGGCTTACAACAATTCAAATTCAATTAAAATACAATTGATAGAACTGCAACTGCACAACACAGAAGAAGCAAAAGACAGATCAATCTATTTCTGGTATTTTCATCCATTTCACACATGTTCAATCATAAATCTGTTCCACCCTTTAAAAAAAAAGCTCATTTGTAAAAAGTACACACTTTCCCATACAGTAAATATGAATTTGTAAGGGTTTTCATTAAAAAAATAACTCTGAGAACTCCATCACAAAATCAGAAGTAGTACACAATTCAAAGGGTATTGCATTCTATTCCTCCTTATTGTTCAGGCTGATTATGTTCAAAATATACAGTAGATTCTGCCATAACCTTACTCAGAAACAAACCATGCAGAGCTCAATGGGACTTGCTCCTAGATAAGTGTGCATAGGCTTCCAGCTCCAGATGGGCATGAATCTCGGTTTGGATGTTTCAGTCCATGAAAACAGACCAAATAAAGCGTGTTAGATTAGGGTGCTACAGAATCTTTTTATTTCTTCTGGGAAGGCAACTGAAGCCCACTGCTGGATAGTTCAGTGATTTAAGCATCTGGCTGCAAAGCCAGAAGTTGGGAGTTCCATAGAGTCCCTTCCAGTTCTGCAGTTCTATTATTATTTCTAAGTAGTTAGATTTAAAACCATTAAATTTGAAAAAAGAAAAGAAAAAAACCCTAAAGTTTTCAGAAACGCTGCACTATGAAATCTTCCCCCCACAAAAAGCAAAAACAGGGTTAAATTGTGCTTTTTAAAAATGCCAGCTCCAAGCCATGTTACAGAAACAATATGAAATCTTTCCCCTCCACTAGAGCCTCAGAGAAGAAAGAATCACAATAGATTTATTTCATTTAGTCTGAATGCGAGATGGCAAACTCGTGCTTGCATTGTCTTAACTGAGTCCATGGAAGTGTTTCAATGGAAATTTTTCATTGTCACACATGTACACACAAAGTTACATTGCACTTACTCTACATCTACTTCCCACCGTTGAAAGTTCACCCCAATAAATGACTCGTCTGGCAAGGCTAGAAAGCCATCATGATGCCACTAACCTAGATATGCTCACCGGAGAGTCAATTAATTCTAGTCCCCCACAATATGCATACAACTCTTCTTGAGATTTAATTTCTCAAGAAGTAACTGCTTGAATCTTGGTAAAATGAGCAATAAAATTGATTTAGCAGGTTGCTAGGATGGTTGCTGTGCACTGTCCCCCAAGACTGGTATGCCATAGCGAATTGCATGGTGTGAGATCAATCACAGAGTCATAAAACTGTGAATATTTTGAATACTCCTGATTCATTGTGAACAGTCACTGATTGCAAACAATAAACACAACCAAGCAAGTGTGTGTGTGTGTGTGTGTGTGTGTGTGTGTGAGAGAGAAGCCAGTTTTTCATATATTTCTCCATTTGTTGGTATTTGTCTTTGTAAAGACAGATTCCCCTCTTAATTTTTTTTAAATGGTGCACTCTAAGACTAATAAAATCAACAGGAATTTGGCTATTGAATCAAATGGGAATACCCTGTGTATCAAAATGCATATACAGTGGACCCTCACAAGACGAACGCCTGGCGGGACAAAAAACCCGCAAGATGAATGGTTTTTGTGATCGCTATCTTGCGTCGCAAGATGGCTTCTTCTATGGCCGTGCTTCGCAAGATGAATGTTTTTCGCAAGACGAATGAATTATTTTTGTCTTGTGAGGTTCCCATAGGAATGCCTTGCAATGCATTCCTATGGGAAGCTGCTTTTCGCAAGATGAAAATTTCACAAGACAGTGCTACTCGCGGGACGAATTACATTCGTCTTGCGAGGCACCACTGTATCTGGAGAAAGGTACACGAACACATACATATTTTCATGTGATCTCTTAAAATAAAAACTCACAGGACTGTGGGGGAGGGAACCCTTAGGATTAGAATATAAGAGAAGCAAAATGCAGAAACTGAAACTGAGAGATCTGACCATCACTGGTGCAGGAGCAGATTGATTTTGATGTGATCCAACAAAGCGCCTCCTGTATTACTGTAACAGCACGGCACTGGTGTTCTACAAGGGGCATTGCAGTGACCAGAGTAGGGTCACAAAAACATTCTGATGAGGCACTGATTTATGAACAGATGCCTCTGCTTGCCTATAACAGCAAATACAGGCTGTTTGGACCTGTTGTTACATGCCACAGTTCCCTTTGAAATAACAATAGCTTTCTATTTGCTCAGCCACTCATTGTTGATGCAAGAACAACAGTGCTGCTTCTAAGATTTTATGCTCCTAGAGGTATTACAGCTAAATTCATGCACCTGCAATGAAAGCATAATAGCTTTTCAAAAGCTTATTTAAATAGCTATGTTAGAACTGCATAGCCTTGAAAAACAGCACTACATCGAAGAGCTAGGGTGGGATAGATAGAGGGATTTATTTCTCCAGTTGCTCTCATTATACACACTTGCACAACTCACCACAGGAAAAAAAAACAAGGATCCAAATAATATTTTCTTGGCGTCGGCAGCTTCCAACTCCACCTCCCCCCACGTTATGATAAATGTTCTGTATCAACATCTTATGCGTCACATCATACATTTCGGTTATACATGGAATGCGCAGATCTAGACAGAAGGCTTCTGCTTGGATTCTTTTTGAGTCACAAACAGAAAAACTAGGCAAAATCACAGGATATTTGGCTGGCTTAACTGATGTATTGAATCAGTAATCAAGAGTTGCATCTGGAATGCCCAGATATACGCTAATGTCTACTGCTAGTCCAAATCAGAGCACACCAATTGACTCAGTGTCGTATACTGTACTTAGTTGAGTAAGTATTGTTGACCTATTATTAAGCAACTGATCCAGTGGTCTACTCTTATTTGGGACTAGGTTACTGACCACAGCTGCATTGCCATTGCTCCTACTGTGTTTCCCTGTAAATAAGACAGAGTCTTATATTAATTTTTGCTCCAAAAATACATTAGGGCTTATTTTCAGGGGCTGTTTTTTTTTCATGTACAGCCATCTACATTTATTCAAATACAGTCATGCCATCTTCTTCTGGTTATTGCACAATGGTGGAGGGTGGGGTTTCACTTAACTGGGGCTTATTTTTGGGGTAGGGCTTATATTATAAGCATCCTGAAAAATCATAATAGTGCTTAATATCAGGGAAACAGGGTAGTTTTTAGTAATACGTTTACTTTGTTTTGGGGGTTCAGCTAACCAAGTAGTGGCAAAGAAAAGGTGGCATTAAAGAAGGGGGAGTAGATCAACTGAGCTCGTCTCTCGCTATCAGCTGCTGGAGGCCATGTGTAGGTGGCTGCCATTGCATTCATGAGCTACTTGTGGGCGTCTCACAGTCACACTGCCAGCTGTTGTGGAAAGGAAGAGGATAAGTTGAGTCTGGAATGATTCAGTACGTTTCTTCTTATACAGTGGTGCCTCGCAAGACGATGTTAATTCATTCCGCAAAAATCGCTGTCTTACGAAAACATCGTTTTGCGAAATGAAAAAGCCATTGAAATGCATTGAAACCGGTTCAGTACATTCCAATGGGCTGAAAACTCACCGTCCAGCGAAGATCTTCCACAGAGTGGCCATTTTCGCTGCTTGTAAAGCAGGGAATCTGTCCCTAAACACAGCGGGGAGCCATTTTAATTACCTGGCGGCCATTTTGAAACCGCTGATCAGCTGTTAAAAAACCATCATTTTGCGAAGAATCGGTTCCCGAAGCAGGGAACCGATCATCGCAAAGTGAAAAAACCCCATCGCAAAAACGTCATTGTGAAGCGGTTTCATTGTTTAATGAGGCAATAGTTAAGCAAGGCACCACTGTATTCTAATCATGTGGCTCCTAACTAGCAGCTCCAGTACCCCCAAAGTGACACCAGAGTCATCTAGGTGGAGTGCATGGCTTTTACAACCATTAGTAAGAGTTCATAGTTCCATCATGCCCATCTTCTCTTGGAAGTGGGACACATCTTCTGTCCATTGAATCTTCCGGTAACATCTGGCAGGCTCACAGTAACCCTGGACACCCTGCTCCTTCTAAGTCCTTATCCTTCCCATCTATCCCTGAGCATTGTTTGTGTGATACTGTACTTTTTACAAAGGTTTATATATTTTACTTCTGGCATTCCCCTTATCTATAGCATGAATAATAAAGGTATTAAAAGAATGCTTGTAAACATGTATACGTCTCTCTATAGAAAAAGCAGATTGTTTTGTTTCTGTCATGGTTATTTGACAGAGTGACTGGTGAGTTATGATAGACAAGGTTGACAATGACTATTCCAATAAATTTCCAAAGAAATAGCCATGTTAGTCTGTCTCAGTATGTTGACAAAATTAAAGGGGAGGAAAGAAAAGAAAGGGGAAAAAAGCAGAATACTGTGGCATTTTAAAGACTACAGATTTATTTTAGTGTGAGCTTCTGTAGCTCAAATCCCACATTTTCAGACAACAAAGAGTGCAAATACATGCAAAGAGCGGTGTGCCCCGGGGATCTGTGCTGGGACTGGTGCTTTTCAACCTGTTCATAAATGACCTGGAGACAGGGATAAGCAGTGAGGTGGTCAAATCTGCAGATGGCACATAACTTTTCCCGGTGGTGAAGACCAGAAGGGATTGTGGAAAGCTCCAGAAGGATCTCTCAAAACTAGGAAAATGGGCAGCAAAATGGCAAGTGCGTTTCAATATAAGAAAATGTAAAGTAATGCACATTGGGGCAAAAATCAAAACTTTAGTTATCAGCTAATCAGTTCTGAGCTGTCCGTGATGGGTAAGGAAAAAGATCTTGGTGTGCTGGTGGACAGCTCGATGAAAGTGTCAACCCAGTGTGCAGCAGCAGTGAAGAAGGCTAATTCCATGCTAGGTATCATTAAAAGGGGGATTGAAAATAAAACAGTGAACATTATAATGCCCTTGTTCAAAATGCTGGTAAGGCCGCACCTGGAGTATTGCGTACAGTCTGGCCACTGCACCTCAAAAAAGACATACTGTAACTGGAAAAAGTGCAGAAGAGAGTGACTCAAATGATGACTGGGCTGGGGCACCACCCTTTGAGGAAAGGGTACAGCGTTTGGGGCTCTTTAGTCTAGAGAAAAGGCACTTGAGGGGGGACATGAATGAGACATATAAAATTATGCAGGGGATGGATAAAGTGGATAGCGGGAAGCTCTTTTCCCTCTCGTGCAATACTAGAGCCAGGGGAGATCCACTCAAATTGAGTGTTAGGAAAGTGAGAACAGACAAAAGAAAATATTTCTTTAATCAGTGTGTTGTTAGCCCGTGGAACTCCTTGCCACAGGAAGCGGTGATGGCATCTGACCTAGATGCCTTTAAAAGGGGATTGGACAGATTCCTGAAGGAAAAGTCCATCGCAGGTTACAAACCATGGTGGGGATTTATAATCTCCAGGCTTAAAAGGAAGGTACATAAAAATGCCAGCTGCAGAGCAGGGGTATCAGGAGAACAGGTATCTAGTTGTTTCGCGTGCTTCCAGAGGCATCTGGTGGGGCCACTATGAGATAGCTGGACTAGATGGGCCCTTGGCCTGATCCAGACGGGCTCTTCTTGTGTTCCTTATGTTATCTATAATCATAATGAAGACCTAGACCAAGATCATCCACACTCTTAAATTCCCAATCTCCATGTATGGGCGTGAAAGCTAGATAGTTAAGAAAGCTGACAGGAAAATAATGGATTCATTTGAAATGTGGTGTGGAAGGAGAGCTTTGTGGATAGCCTAGACTGCCAGAAAGATGAACAAGAGGGTCCTAGATCAAATCAAGCCTGAAGCATCTCTGCAGGCAAAAATCTTGAGACTACTTTGGGCCTCAAGATTTTTGGGCACATCATGAGAAGGTAGCATTGTCTGGAAAACAGAGTAATGTTGGGAAAGGTGGAAGGCAGCAGGAAAAGAGGAAGACCAGACATGAGATGGGATTGACTCCCTGAAGGAATGCACAGGCTTGAGTCAACAAGAGTTTACGACATTTTGAAGATTGCTTATTCATAGGGTAGCTATAAGTCAGAAGCGACTTTCTGGCACATTAACAACATAATCATACATACCCCATGACCAGGAGAGGACACAGATAAAAGACTAAATGAGAATGATGTACTAATACAGGAATGGGACTATCAAAGCTGTTAGCTAATTGATCTAGCAAGCTCTAGTCATGGTGATCAACTATATGCCAGATAGGATTGTAGCCACCATGGCTTTTATGCAGCCTTCTGAGACAGCATGCAACTGAACTTGTCCCCAGTTGCCTTTCTCTCTTGTAATGTAAGAGCCCAGGGTCCTTTAATGAAGCTCAATGGCAGGAGACCCAGGACTGCTAAAAGGCAGGCTTCCTTCATCTTGTTAAGCTACAGAATCTCACAAGGTGGATAAAAAAAAATCAATGATTTATAAAAAAAAAATCAAAATGATTTAAATCACAAATTAAATTAAAAATAGATTTTAAAAAATTTAAATAAAAAATCTAATTTAAAAAAATTTAAACTGTGATTTAAATCAGATCCATGCATTCTGTGTAAACAATATGTGGCAATGATCCACTGAACAAGTCCAAAAAAGGAAGATCAGAGAAATTCATGAAGGATAAGGACATCAGGCTACTAGTTGTGATGACTATATAAAAGCGCCAGGCAGTATGCTGGGGAAAACAAGCAGGAGAGGTCTATTGGCCCCATGCCATCAAGGCATATGGCTGCCCAGCATGAGAACAGCATGCTGAACTAGACAGGTTGTCAGTCAGATCCCCTGGGGCTCTTCTTATATTCTTAAGCCTAGTTTCTCTGCTTCCAATGGAAATGCACATGGGCATTAACCCGGGTCATCCATACAGGCCTAATTTCCACCAAGTGAACCATACCCATTTACCCGTTCACCAATGCATAACCTCTTATGTATCAGGTTAAAGATGTATTTAGCCTCAAGCATTTGGATATTTAACTCTGGGGTACCAGAATGGGATATTTTAGCACCCCAGAATCATATTGTGTTACAGAATCCATACAGAAATAGACTTCCAACATAGGTATTCTGTGTCATCCCTACCAGAAGAGTTCTAAAAATTATCTTCAAGTTTCAACTGCAGGCCAGTTGTAGACAAAAACCAGCAAGGTCAATTGTACAAGGCTACACAGGCTGGCTCTTCTCCTGGGACACAGTAGAGAACTGAACTCCAAACCTTTGGTCCCACAGTCTAACACTTAACTGATAGTACCAAGACAAAAAAAAAAGTGTGTGTGTGTTTGTGTGTGTGTGTGTATAAAGAATCCTATGGTAACCCTAACTATTCTTTGTCGACTGATTTTAATTTTGTTTTGTTCCTGTTCTAATTTGTATTGCAAACTGTCCCAGGGTAAATATTATGAATAAATGTTCCAGCAAAACAAAACAAAGAGTTTAAAGATCGGTCACGGTGTTTAAGGAAAATGGATACTTTGCTTGAAACATTATGGTACACAGTCCCAAACAAAACATGGACTTATTTTTAAAATGCATTAGGTTTTGCCCCCAAGGGACTAGTGCTGAGATCTTAAGAGCAAAGTATTATTCGCTCTAACAATGACTATTTCATTATTGCAGAACGTAAAAGAAAATACATTTTTATTGCTCAGGGACACATTCTGCCACAGAATTTTACTTTTTAAAATTATCTTATGCTCCCCAACCTCTGGCACCCCAGAAAAGCTTTAGTGAGTTTTCTGTAACAAATGCTTGCAGATTGGTTCAACTTCCTAGCAAACATACAAATTAACACATCACTTTCAGGTAATGTTGTTGCATGCTGTCCGATGGTCTCCGATCTACTGCAACTACTGTATATGAATGCAATCTCTCCAAAATGTCTTCTCTTTTCCCTCTCACACAATACTAGAACCAGGGGACATCCACTCAAATTGAGTGTTGGGAGAGTGACATAAAATATTTCTTTACTCAGTGTGGTGTTACTCTGTGGAACTCCTTGCCACAGTATGTGGTAATGGCATATGACCTAGATGCCTTTAAAAGGGGATTGGACAGACTTCTGAAGGAAAAGTCCATAACAGTTTACAAGCCATGATGGGTATATATAAACTCCAGGCTTAGAAAATGCCATGTGCAGGGGAAGGGGTTTCAGGAGACAGGTATCTAGTAGTCTCGTGTGCTCCCGGAGGCATCTGGTGGGGGCTACTGTGAGATACAGGAAGCTGGACTAGATGGGCCTTTGCCCTGATCCAGCAGGGCTCTTCTTATATCCTGTCTTCAACAGCCATGCTCAGCATTTGTAAACTCAAGCCTATGGTTTCTTTAGGGAGTCACTCCATTTCATACTTAAAGGTAAAGGTTCCCCTTGACAATTTTTGTCCAGTCGTGTCCGACTCTAGGGGGCGGCGCTCATCCCACTCTTCAAGCCATAGAGCCAGCGTTTTGTCCGAAGACAATTTTTCCGTGGTCACATGGCCAGTGTGATTTAGACACGGAACGCTGTTTACCTTCCCACCGAGGTGGTCCCTATTTATCTACTCGCATTTGCATGCTTTCGAACTGCTAGGTTGGCGGGAGCTGGGACAAGCGACAGGTGCTCATTCCGTTGCGTGGATTCGATCTTACGACTGCCGGATCTTCTGACCCTGCAGCACAGGCTTCTGCGGTTTAGCCCACAGCGCCACCACGTCCCTTTTCATACTTAGTCTTCCTCTTTTCTTGCTGCCTTCAGCCTTTCCCAGCCTTATTGATTTTTCCCTTCCATCAGAGAACTGCTGGATGGCTCAGTGGGTTAGGTCTCTGGCTGCTGAGCCAGAGGTTGGGAGTTCAATTCCCCTCAGTGCCTCCTTGACAGGGGCTGGACCTGAGGACCCATAGGGTCCCTTTCAGCTCAGCAATTGTAAGATTATTTTTTTAAATCAACTAAAAGGATTCTTGAAATTGCTCTTTTAATGTTAAATGGGAAATTAATCAAAAGATAAAGTCTATGTCACACAGCTAGAGAATCTACTATCTTTTCCCCTGCTGGACCAGATTACTTTGAGGCAGCTTCTACTTCTATGATTCTAAGTCAATACATGTTAGAAGAGAGGATCCTGTGTACTACAAGTGATCTAGTTATCCAAGCGGCGACGCTTTTGTAATCAAATGGAACCATACCCACACAAGAAGGAGGAATGCATGACTCTGAGGAGAGACTGAAGTTTTTGGAAGAAAAAAAAGATTCAAGAAAAATGTTGAAGGTTGAATCCTGCTGCCCCATGACAAAGGAGCACAACAGGTGAGTGGGCACAGGCTGGGAATTTACTGAGGGGAAGAAGGACAACCGCCAAACCTGAGGGAAACGTTGGCACATTTTGGGGTCTTGAGTCCCAAGTCCAAGTCTGAGTCTTTGGTGCCAAAGGCCGAATCCCAAGTTCAGGTCCCTATTAAAAACAAAATTTTCCCCGAGAAAATACGGGAGGGGTGGGTAAGTTCTGAGTCATGAATTGAGTCTTGAGTCATTCGGGGGGGGGGATAAATTGAGTTCGAGTTGAGTCAATGATGTGACTTAAGTCCAACTTGACAACAATTCCTGCGACTGAAGTTCCTATCCCTGGGAAATGATTTTGAGCATTAAACTGGAGCACTTTGTCCTGCCACATTTTGTGGCAGTTTCCATTAATAAATACCCCATGACTGTCAAACTCATACATCAGACACAGAGAGTGCAGTGGACAAACAACCTCTGAAATGGCTCCCCCAAAATGACCAACGGTCAGTCTGAAGTAGAACAAGATCCATGATCACTGCCTTGATTCAGCAAAGATAATCTTTGTGGGAAAAGTAGACTTTTATGCAATCACTGAATCACAATCAAAATCCAATATTGCATAAGCAGCCATGATAGACCTTTCTCTCTTCTCTTCCCCACTCCCTGAAGAGTTCTATGTTGGCCTCAAAACACCAAGTCTGAGTCTCTTCCAAAGCCAGTTGGAGAGTCACAAGGACAGGGGCTGTCCATTTTGCATACCCACAATTATTCATGTGGTCAGTTCACAAACCCCTTTGAGGGATGGCTAAACCAGACCTGGGATGAAAAGAAGCTCTGGCTCAGTTCATAACACGCAATGAGGGACTTTCTTTTTCTTTAATAAGGAAGGCATGAAAAGTTACATTTGACTCTTGAATCCTTTTAAGGAGAAAGGTGAGGTAAAAAAATAGTTTAAATAATTACTAAACCAAATAAAAGTAATGGAATAAATAGAAATAAAACCGTTGGTGTAAAAACAAGCAATGTTTCCTATTTAACTTCAAAAGTTAGTTTTAAGAAATAATTAAACAAAGGCATTTTGGCAGGGAATTTTCAGGATTTAACTGCATTCTCTTAATAATCCTAAAGTTGTTTTCTTCCTTTAAAAAAAGCAGTAAGTTATTTTCTTAACATTTTAAATAGTAATAGTAATCACCGTATTTTTCACTCCATAAGACGCACCTTTCCATAAGACGCACCAATTTTTTAGGAGAAGAAAACAGGAAAATATAATCTGTTTTCGTCGCTCCATAAGATGCACAGACTTTCCACCTCCCTGTTTTGTGGGGAAAAAGTGCGTCTTATGGTGCGAAAAATATGGTAAGCTCTGGGGGGAAATGATTCTGTGCTCCCTAAAAACCACACTATCCCTGCCCAGTAGGTAAACTGGCCCTACCAACATAGGCCACATGCTTCACGGAAGCATGTGCCTATCCTGGATAGAAGGGTCTGTTATATGAGGGCCACCATGCCTAGGAGTGGCTTTCTGTCAGCATCCTTTTTGGATTCTGCTACACTAGACTTTTCGCTAGATTCATTTTGTACTGTATGAAAGAGTCTTGCATATTCATCTCTTGGGATCGGTATCCTGTGGATAGTGACAGGTGCACTGGCCCTGAACTTTCCCAGGCATTTTGCCTGAGATCTTAAGAGAAATAAATCTAGATGATTTGATGGGGATGGAAAGTCTGTTTTACTTCAAATGTAACCGAGTTGAAGTGTAACAGTGCTGGGTTTTCTCAAACAGATGCTATCAGGGAGACTCTTGATTCACTGAGCTAATGACTGTCAAACATAATTAGGTCACTGAATCCAAAATGGTTATGGGGTATACTTCCTGAGCAGACAACCACAACCTTTAATGAAAGCAACGTGTTGAGATGTGCTTAAAACCCTGTACTCTGGCTAGTCCTGCAAAAAGGATTTGGGGAATTCCACTGCGTACCAAAGTTTCAATTACTTAAGATGATAACATACAGATAGTATTTGTTAGAAGCTGAAAGCAAAATTCCCTCTGATATCTGCACGGATTAATGAGACTTGCAAGGAAAGCTCAACTTCATCTCCTTATGGTCAAACTCAAAACAAAGCCACCTTATCTTTAAGTTATAGGAGATGCAGGGGAGAAATGCACGCTTCAGGGTTTGATTAGAGCTTATGGGCATCCAGTGACACTACCACCATCACATTGCTAGAACAGAATTATCTATCTCCTCCCCCCCCCCAAAAAAAAGATTTTGGGCAAAAAAAATCCTGAAAATGAACTTGGTGACATGTAACCTTTTGGCTATGCTTTGACTATGCTGTTCCAGAGATTGTGATCTTTGGACTCTTGTTTATCTTGAAATATATTCAACACACATAAACAGATTTATAGAACGTATAAACTGCATCTTCAGACATGCCTCTCTTGGCTCATCCACATACATCATTGCAAGTAAGGGGATTTGCAGTTCCACCTCAGTTTGTAAATCAACTCCCAGTGTATCTTTAGACCACCTCAGCGCTTGTCCCAAATATTTTGCTCTCTGAGGCAAAGCATCACATGGCACTGGAAGGCACAGCTATAAGATCAGAAGCTGTTCTTGCGGTGTTAAAATTAGAGTTTAAGGTAGTTATTGTGTTGGGCTATAATTGCCAGCATGTTCATCTGACACTGAAACTTTCTTCCCAGTGGGAAACAGAAAGGCGATCCAAATGATCTCATTTATGTCATCCAAGACTCTCACTGCTATCCTGCATCCAGAAGACAAAGTACATACTGGCCTCTGGTCTCTACAGAAGTAATTCCCAGTTTACCCCAAATCACTGTAAATTGCTGGAGGTCTGCACAATTAAGGAAGCTTTTATTATATGAATTATGTACACAAGTAAGTAACCATAGTCTTGCTTTTAATTGGTAAAATGGGTAGGTGGGTGGGTAGGGATCACAGTCCACAGAAGTGCCGCATTGTGAAGATAACAAGCCCCACTTCAAGTGCTTGTTACCTTGTTTCATAATTTAGCCAAGACACGTCTGTCTCTGTCATTGTAAAAAAATAATCAAATGCAAGGACAACTACCTATGCTCTTGTTGGATCCACCATGTTTCTGCAGACCAGCTTGACTGGAGCTCACCCATAACTAGAGTTACGCATGGCAGAGTTTGAGAACTTCTGCTCTACAGTCATCTTCAAAATCTTAACAAAATCTATTCCAAATCCTCCTCCTCATCGTCTTGTTCTTCTCCCATCAGAGTCTGGACAACATCCTGGTTTTCCTGACTTTGGATGAGATGGCTGTACACAATAATATTCTATGCATCCAAACCAGTTCTAATCAGCTGAGAAGTTCTTCTCCTTCCATTCTTAACTTCTTTTATTTTTAGCTTGAATGATCACAGGCACCCATCTGTACTTTTAATTGCCATCAGATGACCAAAGTATTCTAGCCCAAAAACCTTCATAAGGTTGTGGAGAGCAGCAACTTGAAACAAAACTGGGTTTTAAATTTGGAACATGTCAAATAAATCTGACATTACAACAATGCTATAGTGAGCCTGTTGAAACAAAATATACATGCAGTAGGTACGTGTCTCGCTACTACAAGCATTTTTAAGACTGGAAAACAAATCTTAGAAGAAAAACCAGGAATATTATGTATATCTGTTCCTGCTTCTTCTTACCATGGATAATTAGTGCCTTGCTACTAATTTCTGAGCCCCTGGTGGGAATAGCCACAGCTCCCCCTCCTGGTCTAATGTTCATTCACTTTAAGCATGTGTCAGAACAAAAATAATACTCTTGTAATCTCCTCAAACCTTGCTTGGACGAGGCACAACAGAAGAGAGCAAGTAGGATATGTTTTGTTCAGTAGATTGTAATGAAATAATGTGTGTGCTGAATTTCTAGGGTGGAATGGGATAAAATTTCAAATTTACAAATAAGGTTAAAGGTCTGTCACAGCAACTCTTCCTCTCGAACTAGAAGACAGTTAATTCCAGTGCTTCTTGAGACAAGAGAGTCACCTCTCAAGGGTCACATAGCATAGTGCTGGATATTCCTGAACCAGAATCTTTGGTATCAATTGCCACACCAATTAAACATGGAAGCAGGGATCATTCTAACACAAGGATGCATGAGACAATTACCTTAAGGAGCAGATGTTACAATTTTTCTTTACATCCTCCCTGTCAACACAGGTTGGCCAGGGGTGGGGCAAGTAGATCTGTATCAGTTTTTGAAGAACTCAGGGGGAAAAGTTTGAAGACCCTTCTATGTAATTTATTTATTTATTTTATTTATCTTATATGCCGCCCACACTACCCAAAGGTCTCTGGGCGGCTTACAACCTGTAATGCTGGTGCAGCACAGTTTCAGTACAGTGTAGTTTCAGACCAATTTTTGAGGGCAACTGAGTGCTCCGAAATAGTGGTGCACAGGTTCAAAGGGATAAGGCTTTTTCATCAGCAGAGTCAATTATGTCATTGGCTAACACCCTCAATCTTCCCCATTCTCTCTGAATTCACCTGCAATCCTTAAGGTGGTGGAAAAGGATTTTTTCTAGCAACAGGTGTCCCAGTTGCCATTCCAACGTTTTGATCTGGAACGTGGAATTAAGACTCAATTTGCTTTGCAAAGACTTCTTCTGGATGAAGATGAAAAGAGCTAGAACTGGTCTGTTGTCATGGATTGACAAAGTTACTGGTAGTTTTGGACTCCTCTGGGAGGAAGACTTACAGGACAGTCAGGATGAATATTTACCCTTCAATTTTTTACCATCACACCACTGTTTATGGAACAGAATAAACAACAACAACAACAACAAAGAATAATATAAAAATATTTAGTAGTTATTTATATCCCATCTTTCCACTAATGAGCTCAGAAGGCCATAGACCAGTGTTTCCCGATCTTGGGTAACCCAGGTGTTCTTGGACCCACTCCCAGAAGCCTTCACTGCTAGCTGTGCTGGCTGGGGTTTCTGGGAGTTGCAGTCCAAGAACAGGTGGGTTACCCAAGGCTGAGAACCACTTCCTCCCTATTATCCAAACGACAACCCTGTGAGGTACGTCAGGCTGAGAACGCAAGGAACTGGCCAACTCAGAGTTTCATAATCCAGAGGGGACTAGAACATGGATCTCCCATGTCCGACACCAATACCCCAATCAGATGACAGCAGGGAAACTTTGCAATGCACATTGACTACGCTAGTATCATGGAACAATTAAAACTCTCAATTGTGCATATCATTTTTGTAAATAAGCTAGTAGATATTCTCAGTGGAGACCATAGGGTCCCCTTGGGGGAACCTGGCACACTTGTAGGGGGCCACAGTCTAGAAACAGTTCTTCATACACCACCTTATATGGTTCATAAAGAGACTTACACCAGAGGTTGTCAGCCCCTGCTCCGCAGCTGGACCGGGCCGCGGAGACAGACCTCCCACCCACCCCCGCACACACGCCCCTCCTCACAGCTGCTATGTGCACGCACAGGCATGCCAGCGCCAGCATGAGTGCTCCCCCACCCCTTCACGCATGCGCACGAGTGCCCACGTAAAGGGATGGGCACGCATCCACGAGGGCATGCAAGTGCTCCTGCACATGCACAAAGGGCTGGGGGAGCACTCATGCCGGCACACACACTCCCCCCACTTCACGCATGCACCCGAGAGTGCATGCGCATGCGCCAAAGAGCGCACGTGCGCCTTCTTCAGAGGCTCAGCCAGTCCGTGGTCCCCAAAAGGATGGGGACCGCTGACTTCCACAATCCTGATTTGGCTTATATTTCTTTCATATTCTGTTTATGGTCATGGCCAAAGAAAAAGCTTGAGAAGGGGTAGGCTAGATAGTGATACTGTTACCTATCTATGTAACCAGCCGACAGGCCATACCTAATGAAGGCTCACCAGCAGTTCCGCATTATCATGGAGGGGAACGGCAGGCTTCTGTCCTGGGTCTAGTGTTGTTCTACATCTTTATAAACGAACGGGAGGAAGACTGCAGTGCATGTGCATCAAACGTGCAGATGGCACTTGGAAAGGGTAGCTAATACCCCAGGGGACAGAATCAGGATTCAAGTTGTGACTTAAACAGGAAACACTGGATGCCCAAGTTTAGGATGGGTGACTCCTTGATTGACAGCAATACTGTGGGGGGGAAATCTCAGGGTAATCATGGACAAAGGTAAAGGTAAAGGTTCCCCTTGACAATTTTTGTCCAGTTGTGTTCGACTCTAGGGGGCGGTGCTCATCCCCGTTTCCAAGCCATAGAGCCAGCGTTTGTCCGAAGACAATCTTCCGTGGTCACATGGCCAGTGCGACTTAGACGCGGAACGCTGTTACCTTCCCACCGAAGTGGTCCCTATTAATCTACTTGCATTTGCATGCTTTCGAACTGCTAGGTTGGCAGGAGCTGGGACAAGCGATGGGAGCTCACTCCGTCGCGTGGATTCGATCTTACGACTGCTTGGTCTTCTGACCCTGCAGCACAGGCTTCTGCGGTTTAGCCTGCAGCGCCACCACGTCCCTTAATCATGGACAAACAGTATGATAAAACAAAACATTTTTAATAATTGATTCTCGGCTGCATAGCACACCATGATTACTTTAGGTGAAGTAATAGGCTCATTCTGGTTTGCTTTGGTTAGATCTCATTTAGGATAATATCTCCAGTTCTGGGCATAAAAGTTTAAGAAGGATATTGACAAGCTGGAACACCTCCAGAGAAGGGTGAAAAAGATGGTAAAGAATCAGAAAAGAAAGCCATATAAGAAATGGTTGAAGGAGTTGACCACATTTAGGCTGAAGAAGACATGATTAAAAGGGAATATCATATCTTCCTGAAATGCACTGTTACAAGATGGAACCCTCTTGTTTTCTGCTACTGCAGAGGTAAAACCTGAACCAATTGATTCAAATTACAGTGGACCCTCTACTTAAGGAATTAATCTGTATTGGAATGGTGGCTGCAAGTCGAAAAGTCTGTAGGTCGAATCTCCATTGACCTACAATGCATTGAAAACCGATTAATCCCATAACCAGCGGTTTTTATTCTATTTTTGTCCCATTTTGGTTTTTTTCTGGTCTGTAAGTCGATTCTCCGGCTGCAAGTCGAATCTAAATTTTGCAGCCAGAGAAGTCTGTAAGTCAAGCCATCTGTAAGTCGAGGGTCCACTGTACAAGAAGGGAGATTCTGACTCACCATTTCGATGAACTTGACAGTATGAGCAATTTGATAATGGGAAAATTTAACTTTGAATACTCAATTGTAAGAAACAGGCTAAACATCCATAGAGGCAATCTATGGTTTTCAAAAGCCATAACTTCTCCTTTCTTTGATAAAATGTTACAGGACCTTGAAGACTAACAAGGATTTGTGGACTGTACATGAAAGCTTACACCCAATAAAATATGCTTGTCCTTAAAGGGACACCACACTCTTTGTTGTTTTTGATAAACCTTGTGGTGCAGCGGTTAAACTGCAGTACTGCAGCCATGACTCTGTTCATGACCTGAGTTCGATCCCAATGGACTCAGATAGCTGGCTCAAGGTTGACTCAACCCTCCATCCTTCTGAGGTTGGTAAATTGAGTACCCAGCTTGTTGGGGGAAAGGCAATGTGTAGCCTGCATAATTAAATGGTAAACTGCCCAGAGAGTGCTTTAAGCACTATTGGGGCGGTATATAAGCAGCACCCTTTGCTTATGCTGTTTTATATTAGTGTGGCTATCCTTCTGATGGAAAAACAACAGCAGAGAGTTCATTTCTTAAATCTGTTTTAAGAACAAGCATTAAAAACAGGAGTGTTGCTCTTGCATTAAGACTACAAAAAGCCCTTTGGGAAAAATTTTTCCAGTCTCTTCCCTTGAAAACTACTCTGCCCTGTATGCTAAAAAAAGGTTTCAAGGAATATTTCTATATTTATTGTGTCTCCCAAGGAATCTACCTTTCTCTCTTGGTGCTCAATGGGCAAACAGCAGTCTAATAATCTATAGAATGACCCAGGCTTTCATCAGAAGTTTCAACTGGCTAGTATTCATCTCTCCATTTCTGCATACACTTGCCAGGACAGTCTACCATCTGTCTTACCTTAAACATGAATCTGTCACTAAAAAAAAAAAAAAATGATTTCAGTGCCCCAGCCATCTGCCGACATTTGTGGCATGTTGAGTCCAGTGGTGTGAAATTTATATGTGCAAAATGGCCATGTTTTCTTTTTCTGTTGGCAAGGGCTATTCCAATATTAGGCCTGTTCACAGGTGAAAGAATGCCCTACGACATCTGTTTAGTTATGGCCTCATATGTCCTTTTTAAGCTTATCGCTAATTTGTGAAAGGAGGGGGCGTTAAATTATCAGCAGACAAAATAAAGGGGTAAATCGTAGAGATGAGATCAAAGTAGAAAGTTTGGACAGTTTATTTTTTTAAAAAAATATATATTTTGTCATATATCTCCGAAACCCAGTTATCCTTTTGGGGTAGCTGATTATACTACTGCTTGCACTGTGGATCTCTCTAAAGAAAGTGTTAAAATGACTATGTTAAAAACACAAAACAAAGCTTCAAAATGTCCCAAGTTAAAAACCAGGAAATTCAAATTGCTATACAGAAAAGTAATTTGTTACGTATGTGCAAATTAAACTCAAAGAGGTTTAAACTACCTGGAATGGTAAGGTTGCATTCAGATGCTCAAGGCGCATTAGACTTCAGTGACCTGATTCTAACAGAGTACTGTGCCCAAGCAATTAGACACGGAAGGGAAGCCTATAATCAGAGCCAGCGCTGCCATTAGCAACTGCCTCAAGTGACAGAGCACTGCTTCACTCCTCACTCCTTCCCCTCAGCTTCTTGGAGAAAAGCTGGCCAGTTATTTCAGTAATATCTGACCCCAAGGGCTCCTTGAAACCAAAGTACCGTACTTTTCTGTGTATAAGACTATATTCTGTCTAAAATATTTAGACTAAAAATTGAGGGTCGTCTTATACACAGAAATAAGCTGAGGAGAGAACAAAAACAAGTGGAGGGGGAAGCAGGTATCAAAGTGATCCTGCAGCGCTTTGATCCCTTTCCCCCTGCACTTGCTAAGCTCCACTTAGATTTCTTAATTTTGGATTAGAAAAGTGGGGGCGTCTTATACATGGGGGCATCTTATACATGGAAAAATACGGTACTCTGCAATAGCATCCCTTTCCAAATTTCCTGTGCCATGACATGTAGAAGCAGCCAAGTGTGGTGGAGCACAATGTGGAACAGTGTTTGCTTCTCTGCCCCACTGCCGTTTTCTTCTGGCAGTGTGCTGGGGGTGCCATCCTATGCCATCGCTGCTAGTGGTACCACAGCTCCTGCCACTACGTGCTGCTGCATGGAGTGGAGGGGCAGTGACATCTCCAAACAATAGGGGCATAGTGAGAAAGCTCGCTTTGCCCTGTCTGTGGTTATTTACCACCATCCAACCCCTAAAGGAACCTAATTTGGAAAACATGAGAAAAGCTGAAGCTGTGACAGATGTCTTTTGTTAATTAAGGAGGCTCTGATTAGACACATGGAGGTGTCCATTCTGTGCACCTTGACCCCAAATATAGACAGTTGCCTGTTTAAGAAAAGAGTGTAAGTGTACTGCTGCTAATGGAGCTCAAGAGGATGTGAATCACAACATCAGAACTCTTGTAAAATGAGGTTTACTATGATTAATATCATAATTAAATCAACATCTTCTGAAGCCTTGCCCAGAACCATATAACATGGGCTTCAGAGATAAATCAGACTTCACAGCCTAAACAATGGTTGTAATGATGATTGATTGAAGGAGGAAGGACCCTGGGCATGTATGCCTATCTTCTGTATAATCCAAAAAGTATATGATGGCAACTCTTTGGAGCTTGAAATATCTTTAAACAGCGCATGGAGGCAAAATTTGTACAACAGATGTTGGAGAATCCCCAAACAAGTCTTTTATGTACATCCATGGCCCAAGAAATGACCCTGTTTATTCTACTGCAAAGATCTGTTGGGTCTCCTAAGACAGAATCAGCAAGTTTACAGTGCAATGCTTTTGGAAGTGAACGACTGGATGGCTGCACGCTGTTGCCCAGGGAGTGCCCGAATGTATTTGCAGTGCTTTTCCATTCTTATGGAAAGGCTCCTACTGTGCCTCCCATCAAAACAAGACTCTAGCTGGACCATCTGGAAGTCACTTGATAGCCTTCAAAGTGAAGTAGGAAGATCAAAGCAAAGAAAATAACAAAATAAAATGGGGCTACTTGGATACAGGACAAATTTTCTGTGACTGTCGAGATATTCAATGCACTACTTATGTGCATGCAATTTATGTGCTACCATGTCCACAAATGAAGATCTAGCAAATGGCTGAGATAATGCTATTGAAGTAGCCTGTTTGTGGTAAAAAAATCTTAACATTTTAATTTGTTTTTAATTTTACCTATATTTTACATATATAATCTTAAATTGTATAATGCTGATAGGAAGGAAGGGAGGGAGGGAGGGAAGGAAGGAAGGAAAGCATCATGTAACTGTTTAAGAATGTCATCAATTTAAATTTTCCATGACCCCTTTGAATGGGTTGTGGGAGGTATAGGAAGGAATGGCATTCCTTAAACCTCTGCAGCCAGATGACCTGTGTGCCTGCTAAGTCTGTTGTCCAGGTGGTGTTCTAATAGAGGATATCTTCATAAGGAGACCTCTTCCTTGGCCACCCTTGAAATGGAGGACTGTCTGGTGTAAAAGCCATTTAAAGTGCTGTTTTTCACCTATAGAGCCATGAACGGCTTCAGTCCAAGCTACCTCAAGGACTGCATCTCCCTTTAGGAACTTGCCAAGTGTTAGGATAATCAGAGGAAGCCTTTCTCTTAATCCCATCACAATCACAGGTATGTTTGATGGGGCAAGGCCTCCTCTCTTGCTGCTCCCCAGACTCTGGAACTCTCTCCCACAGGAGACAAGGCTGGCCTCATATTTGCCGTCCTTTCACGAGCAGGCTTTCCCTTAGTGACTGGCTGTCTGCGATAGATTTTTAAATGGATTGTTGTGCCCCGTTGCTTTGAATGTGTTTTTGGTGTTGATTTTGTTTGCCATTTTTAGTATGGTATTTATTTGGATTCATTTAAAATATTTTTATACTTATGGTTTTAAGCTTTTAAATATTGTCTTTTACTGATGTAAGCCATCTTGGGTCCTTTTTAAAGGGAAAGGCAGGCAAATAGATAGATAGATAGATAGATAGATAGATAGATAGATAGATAGATAGATAGATAGATAGATAGATAGATAGATAGATAGATAGATAGATAGATAGATAGATAGATAGATAGACGGACGGACGGACGGACGGACGGACGGACGGACGGACGGACGGACGGAGACAGACAGACAGACAGACAGACAGACAGACAGACAGACAGACAGACAGACAGACAGACAGACAGACAGACAGACAGATGTCATATGGCTACTGTAGTTCAAAGAGATTTCAACTCCAAGAGGATTAGCAGGACTTGAATTTGGGGGTGGGAGGGTTCAGTGTAAGTAATCTCATTTGAAGAAAGCGGTTTTGTAATTCATCTTTCCTCCCCTTTACAGTACATCAGATTTACAATTGTGAATCAAAATGTGGATCCCGGACATTCTATGCGGTGTCTTGCCACTTGTCACAGACATCAGTGGTGGCATCTAATACATTTTCACCTTCTAGATTCAGGGCCTTTTTGAGCACTGAAGATACACAGGCCAGAAACTGCTGTTATGACCAGAAATGCGCATTGCTGAATTTTCAGACGCTACATAAGATTTGGCCTGTGGCAGCTGAGAAGCCCCTTCCTATGAACCCATGATTTATTCACAAACTGGTAGCTAGTAAAAGAATGTGAGCAGAATTTGTTGACTCTACCCAAGTAGCAAATATTGGTTGATCTGAACCCTGAAGGTACAAAATCTACCCTCAAATGGGAAGTGGTTGTCACCTGTCTAAAAAATATAATGTATTGCCTGCCACAAATGGAGCACACATTTTTCAAGCTTAGGCATTGAGAAACCAAGTTATTTAAATGCCTGTGCATGTGTGCATGTATGCTTATGCATAAATATAAAAGGAGAGATGCTAATTCTGTGCTAGGGAAATAAACTTATTTGGATGCAGATCACATAGAACTGTTTGTGTACGACTGAAGCCTGCAAAACAGGTTAAACAGGCCTTGAGAAACATATTAACCTTTGGTTAATGAGCTAATTTCAGCCATGAGTGAATCAGTCTTCTTGGAAACACATGCTGCATTAGAAATGCATGCACCATGAACAGCTTCTATTAGAAATCTAAAGGCTAAGAGTGACCTGTACCTCTTGTGGGGCACGTACACCTGCATTTCTAAATTCTGTCAAGATATTCTTTCTCTCTCTGTCTTCGAGCAATACATAAAATATTTGGGATCCTGTTTTCTATTCTGAGTGAATAATGTATGTTCTGGACACATTTCCAGTCTGAACAATGCATATCCCTTCTCCAAAGCACAGGCTAAATTGGGCAAGCCATACACAATGCCTCCTTATTGTGCTACTGTACATAAAATTCACCAAGACAAGGTCCTATCAGACTTGACAGCTGAGGTTTTTGATGGATCTACCTAGTGCTGAAGGAGAACAGCCCATGCCCCTTGAAGGGATATCATGCCATGAAGCATTTCACATAGAAACCAAGCCTTTGTTAACACATTTGGTCACTGCTGAATCTACTGCTTGCCAGTGTTCTAACTTTCTGCATTAGGGAATATCTAAACTGGGTTCTTAAGTGACACAATGCCTTACCAGATTCATACCAAGAAACGTAGGTGAGTACTGGTACTTCTGAATGAATTGCTTCTATAAATGTAATCTGAGGAGTGGAAAAGAAACTGAATAAACTAATTGGCAAGAACTGTTGGAGTTTTTAAAACCTCACAAGCTGCCTGTAGTAGTTTTGGTTGGGAAGAATCTTTCTGGACTGGGCTAACTATCAATCTATCTAGTACTAACCATTCTTTCCTTTTCTCTGAGTTCAAAAAGAGCTCCGCCTCTCTAACTCTCTTTTCCTCCCCTGAGTCTGTTGAAGTCTGTTACTGAAAGCGGCCATTTTTGGCAGTAAGTAATGAAAACTTTTATTCTTTCTCTTACTAAGGACTCAGAATGAGTTACTGAGACTATAAGTGCCAGTTAATGAGAAAGGGATGGACTATTCTGGAGAACTTGAAGCTATTCTGCCCTGTGAATCCCTGCACTTCTGCTGTACAGCTAGAGGAGTTTAACCAAAATTCAAAATTCTGAAATAAGAACAAGAGCCTCTTGGAGGAGATGAGGGAGAAAGAGGTGTGTACAGTGGGGTCTCTACTTAAGAACGTCCCTACTTAAGAACAATCCAACTTAAGAACAGCTCCATTTGCTAAATTTTGCTTCTACTTGAGAACAGAAATCCAAGATAAGAACAGGAAAAAAAACTTTTTCTGCTCTTTTTTTAACCTTAGGTCATCTTAGGTTAAAAAAAAAATTCTCCCCCTAGTGGTAGAGTACGTATTAACCAGCTTTGCATTAGTTACTATGGGAACTAATGCTTCAATGTATGAACGCACCTCTACATAACAAAAAAACAGCCAGAACGGATTAATTGGTTTTCAGTCCATTCCTATGGGAAATTTTGCTTCAACTTAAGAACTTTTCAACTTAAGAACACCATTCCAAAACGGATTAAGTTCTTAAGTAGAGGTTCCACTGTAGTTTCTATGGACGGAAAAGAGCAGATACGGATTAAATGGTTTTCAATGCATTCCTATGGGAAATGCAGATTCAACATAAGAACTTTTCAACTTGGGAACCACCTTCCAATACGGATTAAGTTCTTAAGTAGAGACCCCACTGTACTGGCTGTGCCTTGAAGGAGGCAAAAGTCACATTTCCAAAGAGAGAAGGAAACAGAATGAGACTGTGACAGCAATGTTGTAAGCTGCCTAGAGTGGTCTTAACCGACCAGATAGGCGGGATATTAAATAAATAAATAAATAAATAAATAAATAAATAAATAAATAAACAAACAAACAGATAGATAAATAGATAGATAAATAGATATATAAATAAATAAATAAATAGATAGATAGATAAATAAATAAATAAATGAAATGGTGTGACATTTCTGTTCTACTTCCTATCCATCACTGTTGTGTGAGGCTCCCAAGATGGAGGCTATGATAGGAGTGCCGTCGCTCCCGAAGAGCACCCATCACACCCAGACATCTCCCCCACCATCCCCACCGCGACGGGAAGATAAAGGTGTGGAGACCCCTGATTGGGGGAAGGAAAGCGTCAGATCCCTTGCCCTGAACAAGGGGGTAGACACCCATGATTTGGAGGAAGTTATGAAAGAGTTAAAAATCACCCGGGAACCGGGACGAGTTCTGGCGGGAAACCGGGGGGTGGAGATTGAGGCTGGGGTAGGAGATATAAGGGAAAAGCCGAGGGATATACCAGGTGGTTGGGAATCGGTGTGGATGGAGGACCCCTGGACCCATAAGTGGGAACAGGTCCGGGTTCCTCATGAGGAGGCCGAGAAGCGGCGGCAGTTAGGATTGAAACCCCGACCCTCTTATTGGGGAGAAACGGAGGCTAAGGAGTGGAGGAGGAAGCTTCGCGAGGAGAGAGATGCCGTTGCCCGGGAATTGGAAAGAAAGAAACAATGGCATATCGCCGAACTGAGGAAACTGGGAGGTTACCCGGCCCCTGGGGTACGGATGGAGGAGATGGGTCATCCTGGGATGGCTGGAGCGGAGATGAAGAGACGTTACCTTTAATCTCTTTAGAAGAAGCTTTGGACCCTGGGCTGGGAACTGTGCCACCTACAACAGGTCCCTGGAACCCAGAGACTACGAACCCATTTGTACATAGTTTGTAGACTCCGTTAAAGCCAAGCCATGTTTTGCAAGAATCCCTGAACCCCTTTGTAGGGGGCAACCCGGTTAATGTTAATGTTGAAATAAACCCGGAACCTTTTGATTTATCCTCACCGTCTCGCCCATTTATGGGGGAACCAACAGCCCTTCCAAACGAACCCTCACATGTTGCACAGCCAAATATTTAGCATCTGTCAATGTATTGTTTGATCCTTGTTAGCAGCTCAGCAGGGAACAAGTGAGCAGACATGCACTTCCTGATGACTTGTTGCAAGTTCCATCTTTGTGTATGGATGGGGAGCCACTTCCTTTGCTTCTCCCCTTCACTTCCAGTTTTGTTTCCAGTTCTAAACTGAGTTATCTGCCTTTAAGGTAAGTTCTTAGATCATGTCTGCCTGGAAAATGCGATTATGCTAAGCCTGCCAATACAAAACAATACCCCCCCGCAAAAAAACCAAGGTAAAGAAGAGTATCTCTACCCTGTTTTCCCGAAAATAAGCCCTAACCTGAAAATAAGCCCTAGTAGGATTTTTCCGGTTGCTCATAATATAAGCCCTACCCCAAAAATAATCCCCAGTTAAGTGAAACCCTGCCTTCCACCATTGTGCAGCAACCAGAAGATGACATGACTGTAAAATAAAACATCCCCTGAAAATAAGCCCTAATGCATTTTTGGAGCAAAAATTAATATAAGACCCTGCCTCATTTTCGGGGAAACATGGTATTGAAATCATTGCATTGTTCAGAAGAATTTCTATTAAGATCACGAAACTGGAAGGGGTAGAAATGTTCTATTTGGAAAATGCCTGCGTTAAGAACAGATCCAAGCCAGACTGTAACCATAGCCTGTGTGACCTTTTCTTTGTCTTGACTATAGAGAGAACTCCATTTCTTGTACCTGCCTTCAGGGAAAATAACATCCTTTTTTACAGAATATGTAACCTTCTAATGCTTACGCTTACCTCTCCCACATTCAAGTAAAAGAAGGAAAGCAAGCAGTCACAAAAACAGACAAAGATCTTCCTGGTAACCTCCACGGCCCTCTTGTCCGCAGCCAGGCTCAAGTCAGAAAGAGAAAAAGGCACACATTATGCAGCATGAACCTGTCTTTTCATTAAACTTAACCTAAGAGAGAATGTAACTGTTAACACAATAGAGTCTTGCAAGCTCGGAAAAGGTGTCTTTTGAGCCCATGATTTACAGACTTTGGTGAAATCACTGATCAGCGCTACGCTCAGATGGTTAAGGGTGATATTGTTTTTATGTGGTGTCAAGTAACTTCTGACATAGGACAACCCTATGAATTACTGACTTCCAAAAGGTACTGTGGTTCACAACCCTCCTTAACTCTTTTAAACCCAACATCGTTGCTTCCTTTATTGAGTCAAGGAATGTCTTTCCCGGTGGAACTACACTCTTTCCCGGTGGAACTACAAAAGCGCTTTCAGTTACTTGAAGAAGAATCTATCAGAAAAGGACGCAGAGGAGACCCCACAGGAGGACATGAGTAGGGCTGAAGTGCAGCAGAATACATTTGCTGAACTCACACCCTACAAAAAGAAGATTAGAGTAGTTGTAGTAGGGGACTCCCTGCTACATGGAATTGAGACCAAAATTTGCCAAGAGGATCCATGGACTCACCAGGTATGCTGTCTCCCTGGAAGATGGATAACAGATGTGATAGAAGGATTGTCATCACTTATAAAGCCTACAGATACATATCCCTTTCTTCCTGTCCACGTGGGAACAAACGACACAGCCAAGAGGAGCGGCCGAAAAATCACGTCTGACTTTGAAGCTCTGGGAAGGAAACTCAAGGACTTTGGGGCCCAAATAGTTTTTTTTCTTCCATCCTCAGAAGAGGAATTGAAAGAGAAAGGAAAGGAAGATCCTCTGGGTGAAGTTCCTCTGGGTGTTGACGAGAGGGATTTGGCTTTTGGGACCATGGGCTAAACTTCCTGGAAGAAGGACTGCTAGCAAGAGACGGCTTGCATCTAACAAGGACTGGGAAGAATGTGTTTGCCCACAGCATGAAAAACGTCATCAGGATGGCTTTAAACTGAGTTGGAAGGGGGAGGGAGATGAAAGCACAGAGTTAAGGGTAGATGAAGCCTTATACACAATAAGAGGAACAGACCAAACTGATCAAAAAGGCAACAATAATAACATGAGTAATAATAATCACAGTACTAAACATTAATAATAAACAATAAACTCTTGAGACTGAAGAACGCCCACATCATCAATAAACATAACGATAAACGTAATAAGCATTATCATAATATTCATTAAAATGGACAAAGACAAACAGGCCACAAATCACAAACCCTCTGGCATCTGTATACGAATGCCATGAGTACGGGAAACAAACAAGAACTGGAAATTTTCATTCAGGAGGGGAAGTATGACTGAATAACTGAAACTTGGTGGGATGACTCCCATGACTGGAATACAGCAATTGAGATAAACTGATCAAAAAGAACAGAGAGAATAAAAAGGGAGGTGTAGTAAGGGAGAGGAAGCAGAGTAAACTTTTGAAAAACAAATTGCAGGGTTTTCAAAGAGACACAATGTATTAGTAATGGGAGATTTCAATTATCCAGATATGTTGAGAGGCAAATGCTGCCAAGTATGGCCCTTCCAAGAAATTCCTGGCTTGTGTGGCTGATAATTTTCTCCTACAAAAAATGGAGAACAAGACCAGAGGATTTGCTATCCTTGACTTGATTCTGACCAACAAAGATGACTTGGTGGGGGAAGTGGCAGTAAGGGGAACTCTAGGTGAGAATGACTATGTCCTTCTAGAATTCTTGATTTCAAAGGAAACCAAAGCAGAGGCTAGCCACACACTTCTGCTGGATTATAAAAAAGCCAATTTTAATAATCTCAGAACAAGGATAAGTAAGGTCCCATGACAGGAGATCCTAACAAGAAAAGGAGTCCAAAAAGAAATTCTAAAGGCACAACTACAAACAATTCCAACAAGAAAAAAGAGGGGGGTGGTGGCAAAAAGGCCCGTGTGACTTCACAAAAAGCTCAGGAAGGACCTAAAAACCAAAAAAAGATATGTACAGGAAATGGAAAGAAGGCCAGGCCACCAAGGAAGAGTACAAACAAGTAGGACGGAAATGCAGGGATGGCTTTAGGAGGGCAAAAGCTGAGAATGAGCTGAGCTTACCTAGAGACACTAAAAGCAATAAAAAAAGCATTCTTCAGCTATGTGAGTAGCAAAAGACAAACAAAAGACATAGTGGCACAGCTCCGTAATGGAAAAATGATAACAAAAGACAAAGAAAAGGCAGAGGTGGTCAATTCCTATTTTAGTTCAGTCTTTTCCCATAAAACAGACTATGAACTTCCAAACAAATTGGAATTGCAAGCGGGGGGGGGGGCAAGATTACAGCTGGAGATAGATAAACAAATAGACCAGGAATACCTTACCACCTTGAACGAGTTCGAATCTCCAGGGCTGGATGAACCGCATCCGAGAGTACTGAAGGAACTGACTGAAGAACTCTCAGAACTGCTATCCATTCTTTTCATGAAATCATGGGAAACGGGGGAGGTGCCAGAGGACTGGAGGAGAGTCAATGTTGTCCCTGTCTTCAAAAAGGGCAAAATGCTCCGTCCTGGGCCCAGTGTGCTTCAATATTTTTATTAATGACTTGGATGAGGGAATGCAGGGAATGCTTGTCAAATTTGCAGATGATATCAAATTGGGAGGAATAGCTAATACCCTAGAGACAGAAACATAATTCAAAATGACCTTGATAAGATGGAGCACTGGGCCAAAAGCAACAGAATGAAATTCAGCAGGGATAAGTGCAAAGTACTGCACCTCGGAAAAAGAAACCAATTACACAGTTACAAGATGGGGGATACCTGGCTCAGCAAAACTATGAGCAAGAAGGATCTTGGAATTGTCGTAGATCACAAGCTAAATATGAGCCAACAGTGTGATGTGGCTACAAAAAAGGCTAATGCTATTTTAGGCTGTATTAATAGAAGTATAGTTTCTAAATCCCACGAGGTGCTAGTCCCCCTCTATTCAGCACTGGTTAGGCCTCACCTTGAATACTGTGTCCTGTTCTAGACAGCACACTTCAAGAAGGATGCTACGAAATTGGAACAAGTTCAGAGGAGGGCAACAAGGGTGATCTGGGGGCTGGAAACCAAGCCTTATGAGGAAAGGCTGAAAGAATTGGGCATGTTTAGCCTTGAGAAAAGAAGGTTCAGAGATGATATGATAGCACTTTTCAAATATTTGAAAAACTGTCATACAGCGGAGGGGCAAGATTTGTTCTCAGTCAGTCCAGAGTGCAGGGCATGCAACAATGGGATCAAGTTAAAAGAAGCTAGAATTCGGTTGAATATAAGTACAGTAAAAACTTCCTAACTGTTAGAGCAGTACGACAGTGGAACCAGTTACCTCGGGAGTTGGTGAGTGCTCCAACACTGGAGGCATTCAAGAAAAACTTAGATAATCACCTGGCAGATATGCTTTGGTGGTATTCCTGCACTGAGCAGGGAGTTGAGACTTGATGGCCTTGTAGGCCCCTTCCAACTTCACTTTTCTATGATTCTATGATTCTATAACATATTCAGACTTCCTCTTTCCCCATCGTATTCAACTTCTCTCTGCATAGGACTTTTCAAATATTTGAAAGGCTGTTTAAGGGCAGAGATGCTTTTGAGCAATTGCACCCATTAGGAACCGTTTGCTCTGGTGGACATAATCAAAATTAGAATATGAATCCCCGGTGCTATATTGAACTGAGTACCCAAGGAAGAAGTGACACAAAACCAAAAAAAAAAAGAGAGAGTGTGTTGTTTCATATTACAGATAAATATATTTATTCTGGCCTGAGAATTCGTAACTAGCAGCTTGCTACACTTGATAGCATTATTGTCACATAACAATTTTCTCACAGGAATTCTGTCAAGCCTTGAGGGTATTTTTGGCATGCTGGATGAAAGGCAGCTTGCATACAAAAGTCAGCTGTTAGTAGAGCAACAGGCACAAGGCTCTAAATCAGCACAGGTTTTTTTAAAAAAAAATCAGAGGTTTCAGCTGCATAAATACACTGTTAGACATCCAGTCATAAAAACAAAATCTGAATACAAAGCAAGCATTGTTCCTTGATGAATATCCAGCATCAGGGACTTTATGGGTTCTTATCAACCATGTGGCTGTGACTCATTTATGAAAGTGCCTTAGAATGCAAACAGACATCCTAAGTAATTTAGGATTCAAATGATTTATGATGTCTGTTTATTTTCTGTATGTGCTGCTATGTGCTGTCAAGTCAGAACCAACTTATAGTGACCCTAATAGAGTTTTTCAAGCTATGTGAGATATTTAAGGTTTTACCAATTCTGTCTTCCCAGTAGGTTTCCTTGGCCAAGTATGGATTCAAATCTAGGTCTTCTGAATCCTAGACAGTCACTCTATCCTCTACACCACACTTTCTCTAGGTAGTTATGTGCCATCAAGTCAGAACTAGAGATGGGAATGAATCAAAAAATGATGATTCATTGTGATTCATCAAGGTTAACAAATTAACAAATATGAATTTATGAATATTCATTGACAAATCAATCCATCAATTCATTTTCACTTTAAAATGCTATAAAACTGGCCACCAAGCAGCTAGAGACACCAAATTAGCAGGGAAGCTTCCTAAGACGGTTTTCAACCAGTCCTGCAAGTTTGGTAAACATTGGGTAATGGACCTCTGAGTTATATAGTAACAAGGAGGACATCCCCAGTAAAGTTCCCCCCAGGTACTTAGAGAATTCTAAATCACACCGAAGTTTCCTATGTCTTTCCCCAACACGCCTGCCAAGTTTGGTGAAGATTGGATATCAGACATCTGAATTATTCACCCACAAATTGGGTCCCCCCAGGATAGTTTACTACGCGGCACAGAAGCAGATGGCATTGAGGGAGTTTGATTTGTCTCTGGCAGGCACACAGAGGCATAAGGAGGCAGAGTTTGTCTTCAGCAACCTCACATTTGGCAGTGATGTAGAATTTGCCCCCAGGAGGCAATGAGATATTTGACATTGAGGTAGAGTTTGGCCCCATTGGGCACTGAGGTAATTGGCAACAAAGTAGACTATCACCCCATCGGGCACTGAGGCAATTGGCAGCGAAGCAGAGTTTTTGGCCCCATCATGCACTGAGGCACATGGCAGCGAAGCAGACATTTTGGCCCCATTGGACACTGAGGCACATAGCAACAAAGTCGATTGTGGACCCATTGGGCACTGAGGTATTTGGCCCACACAGTCACACACCAAATCCCTCCCCAGCCACTGTGCCTGAAGAGGCACAAATTAACACAAGCCTCCAAAAGTAACTAAGTTTTTTTAAACTTAAAGCCCTGCCAACTAAGTCTCAGAGTGAGACACACAACCACAGGAATTAAATGTTGTTGGGAAAGAGATTCCACAGTCACGCACATAATTCCCACCTACCCACTGTGAACACAAGCCTCCAAAAAAAGAAGTAGCCTAAGCTAACTAAAATCTGCTAAAGAAATTCCTCCCCAAATTCCCAGTAAAGTTTTACTAATGAAATAAATGAAATAAAATGAACAAGAAAAGAAGTGTCTGCTTTGCTGCCATAGAAGTGAAAAAAGCACAGCCACAGGTAGCAAGCAAGTAGCACACAAGCACCATCCCACAGCAACTGTTCTCACTCTGGAGAGACTCAGAACAGAAGTGGGAAATGGCTGTAGGGGAAAAGCTTATAAAGCCTCTGTAAAAGTTACACCCCCACAGCCCTTTCAGCAGTACTATTGGCTGCCTAACATGCCAATCCAGGATCTCCTGATGCACCAGAGCCCAGCAAGCTCAGAGATGGCATAGAGTGGCCCCCAAAAGGGTAAAAAAACTGTATAGACGAATAAAATTGGGAAAATATTTGTCAAGTCGTATTCGTCAGGACTTAAAATTTGACAAATACGGATCGACGAATATATAATTAATCAGCTATATTCGTCAAAAATAGCTATTCATTCTTATATTCGTCCCCATCTCTAGTCAGAACTGTCACATAGTGACCCTAATAGGTCTTTCAATATAAGTTAGATGTTTTAAGGAATGATTTTACCATGCCTAAAAGGGGATCTGAACCCTGGTCTCTAGAGTCCTAGTACAGTCAACTCTCGACTTACGAATGTCCCTACATACGAACTTTTCGATTTACGAATGGTTCGCAAAAATTGGCATCGACTTGCGAATGGAGCCTCGACCTATGAATGAGGTCGAGGCTCTGTTCGCAAGTCAATGCAATTTTTTGCGAACGGAGACATTTGTTGCCTTCGGAGGTCTCAAAGGGCTTTCCGCCGGACATCGGAGGAAGCCCTTTGAGAGGCCTTTTAAAAACTCCGAAGGCGCCAATCGCAGCAGCAGGAACCGCCTGGGAGGTCTCCCATGGTGGTGGGTGTAGCATTCAGCCCTGCCCTCACCTGTCCGTCACAGCTGGGCAGTGGAACATCAGCCAATGAGGGGACAGAAGGTGGTGCCGAAGGGGGAGGAGCTGGTATATATAAAGGAGTGTGTCTATGGGCCTGTGAGCCAAACAGTCAGTGAGGGAAGAGTCTGTGTGTGTCAGTGTGTGAGAGACCTTGATTAACATTTTGTGATTTACTTACTTTATTTTGTTAAACCAATAAACAAGTTTAAGTTTTGAAGAAACACATGATTCAGTGATTTATTGGTACTGAAACAGCAATAACTGGTGGCAGCTACCTGAGAAGAAGAGTGAGCACTCCTGGAGGCCTGAGTTGGTAGAGGCTTCAGCATGCTCGCTACAGTGGGCAAGCCCTGGGAGACCTCCCTCGGGGTCCTCGCCGCCGCAATCGCACCTTCGGAGCTCTCAAAGGGCTTCTTCCGATGTCGGACGGAAAGCCCTTTGAGAGCTCCAAAGGTAATTTTTAGAAATGCTGGAACTGATTAATTCCGTTCCCATGTATTTTAATGGAAAATGGTACTTCGACTTACAAACCTTTTGACATATGAACACCATTCCAAAACGGATTAAATTCATAAGTCGAGGTACCACTGTATGCCATTCTATCCAGTACAGCATACTGGATACCCACACTTTCTCTAGTGTTGGAGAAATGTAACTAAGAAAGCTTTCATGGGAAATCAAACTTTAAAACCATCCATGCTTAAGTCCTGAAAACTAATAAAAACAAAAAAAACAAGCTAATTTGTAAACTTTGGGAAGTGGTAGATGCTCCTGCTGTGACAGACACACGCAATCAGCCCTGAAGGATGCTCCTCTTCTAACAACACACTATGTACAATACCAGCTGGTACCCTTAATTCAGCATCACAGTTACTTATGTACACCTGTTACTTCATCAGACCTGTATTGCCAAAAACTGGTTCCTCTCAAACCCTGCTTTCTTACTCCTCTAGGTTCACACAAATCTTTGAACGCTTTAACATTTTGATTCCAATGCCCTGCAAACACATGTGCAATAGCAATTCCTGTTTTTCCAACTCCAGATTTTATATCCGATTGAATGCTAAAAACAGCAAATGTCCTCTGAAGCCAGTCTTGCTGCTAAGGAGCAAATATTTCCCACCTGTCTGTGCACATATATCTATGTGTCAGACGATACATGTAGAAGATTTGGCAAGCAACATAGCCAAAGTGAATTACTTATTTCCTGGACATGATCAAGACTAAACATCACTGAGAAAGCTGCTAAGCCTTGTAATCAGGACAGCTAGAATCTGTAAGACGACGGGACTGGGTTTTTAATCTTGCTCAGAGTCTACTGTGATGTTTTTACATAAACACCGGAAAAAGATTCCTTTAAATAATTTATTATTCAAGGTTTGCAATCTGGTTTGAAAAAAAAAGGAGGCTAAAAAAAGAGAAAAGAGCACAGATGGATGAAAACTATTACAAGACTGGAGCAAACTATAGATACTATTGTCTGAGCAGGAGGGGGCAATATGAAGTGTCCCCCACAATGAGATTCTCCCCCCACTTTGAGTCGCTGTTGATCATGGAGAACGCAAGTCCTGCTGAATGCAGGAAGTAGCTGCAGCATTACGAACAGATAGGTTTCCAACCTCAACTTAAATATTTCTAATTAAGGTTGCTGTTGCTGTTTGGTTGTTGTTGTTGTTTCGACTTATATACTGCCCCATAGTGCAAAAGCACTGTCTGGTCAGTTTTACAACACAATTAGGTAAGCAATAGTTTGCCCCCCTCAGTGAACTGGGTATTCAATTTACCGACCTTGGAAGGATGGAATGTTGAATCAGCCTTGAGCCGGATACCTGAATTTGTTGGTATCGGATTCAGGTGTTGAGCAGAGGCTTGACTGACATACTGCAGTTTAACCGCTGTACCACAGGGCCCTTGTGAAGGTGAAACTTCTATTTCTCAAAGCAGTTATGTTCCACTGCTTAACAACTCTCACTGTTTGGAAATTTCTAGTGCTGACCAGAAATCTTCTTCCTAGCAACTACCCCATCTTAGTTGTTACCCAGCACTCTGGAACTACTGACAACACTTTTCCAGTTTTTCCTTTCACACTGGGCTTTGGTGACTCCAATTTTGGATTTTATTCTGAAACTTACAGGAGCTTTCTAACATGGTGAAGCTTCATATATCTGAAGACTATGGAAACATTTCCTCTGGATTTTCATTCCGACATATAAAGATATCCAGCTCTTTCTACCATTCTACATAGAACTTTGCTTCTAATGCCTTCACCATCTTGATCCCTCTTTCCTGAACATGCTCCAAATTGGCAGTAATAATATCATGGCCAAGTCGAGATATTCTTTCTGCCTTGAGCACAGCAGCAAGTAGTACTTGCAGTTCAATGCCTTAGTACCGTAAGCTGGCCTGACTTGGTCAAGGTGACTGAGTACCATAGGCTGATCAAATCACGTTGGTACCTGAGGCAGGCAGGCAGGCAGGCAGGCAGGCAGGCAGGCAGGCAGGCAAGCAAGCAAGCAAGCAAGCAAGCAAGCAAGCAAGCAAGCAATAAATAAATAAATAAATAAATAAATAAATAAATAATCACCAGCATCTCTCTCACTTCCTGGCCATAAAAATAAAATATTAATAAATCAAGTAAATTCCATGACACACCCAACATCTGCTGCTTGAAGGGATGTCCCATTCTGTCTAACAGTAGAGCTGGCCCTTTTCAGTGTTCCAGTCCTTCCTTTCCCTGCAACTATCTGTAGCCCCCCCCCCATACTTTATTTCTTCTTGGATCAAAGCCCAGTTCTAAGAAATGTCCTTTCTCTCAAATCAGCCATTTCATTCCATGTAGTTCAGGACATCCTCATAGTTAGTTAGTTAGTTATAGTTAGTTAGTTAGTTAGTTAGTTAGTTAGTTAGTTAGTTAGTTAGTTAGTTAGTTAGTTAGTTAGTTAGTTAGTTAGTTAGTTAGTTAGTTAGTTACAGTGGTGCTTCACAAGATGAATTTAATTCATTCCGTAGTTAATGTTATCTTGCGAAAAAATCGTCTTACGAAACGTGTTTTCCCATAGGAATGCCCTGAAATCTAATTAATGCGTTCCTATGGGCAAAAAAAGTCAGAACAAAGTCAAATTTGGTTTACAAAGGGTTTATTAAGTGCTCTTTAAAGCCATACATATTGTGCAGATGATTTAAAAATTTTCAATAAAAAACTTTAACTTTTTAAACATTATAGAAAAATATTTAAAAATCAGCAAACACAAAGCAGGAACAAAAAAAAACTGAAAACATTCATCTTGCGAAGCATGGCCATAGGAATATTTGTCTTGTGAGTCATCAACTCCATTGCCAAAACCATTTGCCTTGCGAGTTTTTTGTCCTGCGAGGCATTTGTCTTGCGAGGCACCACTGTAGTTAGTTAGGTAGTTAGGTGTTTGATTTCTATACCGCCCATCTGGCAGCCAAGGCCACTCTGGGCGGTTTATAAAAGCTAAACAGAAGAACAATAGAATAACAAGAAAGGTGAAGAAGAGAGTGTGAAAAATTATCTCACGTCCTCATTTCCCATAAGAGAGAAAGAGAAAACTGAAACCTGTCTGGTTTCAAAGAAGGTGTACGTTTTTTCTCTCTGCTGATGTTCCTATGCCACAAGTAAGGAGATATTCATGCATTTTTAAAAAAATGCTTTTCTAGGTTCTTCTCCTTCCTCTGTCCTCAGGGAAATATGATCTCTCTCCCTTTTAAAAGTTCATTCCCTTGGATTTGCTCCAGAAAAGAATACATTGCCAAATGTGAACGGTACGTTCATAATTGCCATGGATACTCACTTAAGGGATTAACTAAACTTGGAAGACCTACATTTGCAAGTAGATAATGGATTGAGGTTTGAAGGCCATTAGTTTTTTGCTCCTGCCTTTTGACCCAGAAGTTTGGAAGAGTCTATATAAGAATGAACTCCACTGATATAAACTCAATAAACCTGAGTTATTCCCTGTTTAAAATGATGAGTGGAACACAAATCAGGAAGAGGTACAGAATGGGGGGATCTTAAATACCATTTTGTGGAGGATCACCCTCTGTTGAAAGTCATTCCCTATCTGAAGGCCTTGTGAAGTCTAACTTTTTTTAAATAGAAAGAACGGTATTGAGGGAGACTGCCCATAAAGCATAAATTCCTGGAGAGCAGGAAGAGCAGACACAGACTTCCCTACTCATGTGGAATGGACTGTTTTTTTTATCTAAGTTATAGTTATAGACAGTACCCTACTAAGCTTGTTCTGATTGAAAAGTATAGCAATGTGGCATCATCCTTGGCTGTGCCAGCACTGTCATTGTGCAAGTGGTGATTTCCATGAAGGGTAAAAAAAAAATTTTCTGCTTGTACAATAGGAATGCCCCCATAGAAGCTCAATAGGATAACATCCTTTTAAATGATGCCATTTTCTTCTTTCCTAGTGCATGCCTAAGTGGCCACTTGGGGCTTGAAACTCCGGAAAAAATGGGTCAAGGACAAAACAATTAGCTAAAATAACCCCAAAAGCACGTGCTTTGCTGCAGTGGCTTGAAACGGTATTGGTTTCTGGGGGAAACTATAGTTCCTTAGAAGCTTCAGTGTTCCTTGATGAAGAGAAGAAGAATGGTGAAGAAGCATTGTTCAAAGATATCAAACTGTGACTCTTGATCTCCTCCTGGAAAAGGACAAATGGTGGCCATTTTCTTAGGATGAAGTTCTCATAGACTAGTAATGAGTCTCAGTAGGGCTGGCAATCACGCCATATCAACTGACTATGCGCATTGGAACAGGCCTTCTCATTTGATTCAGCACTGATATATTCTCTTGTAGATGTCAGTGCAGAAAGTCTGAATGTTACTGACTTGGACAGTTATTCCATTGACTCCAGCTTCTGCATGCCCTAGCAAAAAAGTCACATAATGTACCCTCTAGCACCAGAGAGAGCATTACTTTTCTGGTGATGGGCTTCCCATGAACAACTGTCTCAATGTTTTGTGAATGGAATGTAGGACAAGACAGGCCTTCGGTCTGATCTAGAATGGCTCTTTTTATGTTCTGAAAAACAGAGTTTGGAAAAGTTACTATTTCAGAACAACAGTGCCTAGAACACCGTGAATCACCCAGACTTTCCAGTCTTCATTGTCACGTCAACATTTGACATTCTTCCCACAAAGCAACATCCTTGCCCCATGTCTAATGGAAACATGGGGAAGGCAGGGCCATGAAATACTTATACAGTGGTGCCCCGTATAGCGAGGTTAATCCGTTCCGGATTAACCTTCGCTATACGAAAACATCGCTGTGCGGGGCAGGAAAACCTATTGGAACGCATTAAACTTAGTTTAATGCGTTCCAATAAGTGTCTAAACTTACCCCCTCCAGCGATGTTTTCGCTCCGGCGGCCATTTTGGAGCCGCCGATCAGCTGATCGGCGGCTCCAAAATGGCCGCCGGAACCCCAATCGTCGCAAAGCGAGTGCGGCGATTGGGGCTGATCCGTATAGCGATCCCCAAAAAGGGATCGCTATACGGATTTTTCGTTAAACGGTGCACTCGTTAAGCAAGGCACCACTGTATCTCTCTTAGTAGTCCAATCCAGTATGTCTGCTGCCTTTAGCCACGGGCCATTGCAAACACAAAAAGAAAGAAGAAAAGAAAATGCTGATAAGCATAAACAGCAGAAAAAGTACTTAGGAATTATTATTATTATCAAACAATCAATTTAAGCACATCCAGATTTAAAAATGACTGGAATCTAGGTCTAGTCAACTTTTATCCATGGGTTTAACATTTTCAAATCATCAGATTTCTCTTTCCCTCTAGTGCCATCTGGTTCAAGATGCTTGCTCTAATTTTCTTAGCTCTATCTGTGTACAGTTCAACCTGGCATGATGTATATTCTTGTTTGTCACATCGCAGGCAAAGTACAATGTTCTGCGCTAGCCAACCATCACGTCTGCCACAAGATGGGATAACAGACAGTCTCTAAAGCAGATCTGCAAGGGACAGCACAATAAATAGGACCAAGTACAAAGTAATAATAATACTATACAATAAAGAATACTCCATCTTTTGAACCATCATTTTCAAAAATATAGTCTGTTATTTACAGGGAGGTAATGCTATGTGCCATTAAGATAGGCAAACGGATGTTGGAACCTTGATTTCGTAAAGGGTTTTCTCAAGGACAGGAAGGTGATTGTTGGTAGATATCGTGAAACTTTTTGATCTTCTTTAATATATGTGAATCATCAGGAAGAACAGTAACATTACAGCCTTGTAAAGAAATGAAAGAATTAATTACTTGATTAAAGCTGCATTGCTATCCAAGCATGGCTATTTGTTTTGTCGGAACTGAATACAAATTCACTCTGTGCCAGCACATTTTCATCCAAACCTCCTTCCCTCTTTAACTTCACAGAATCATAGAATAATGAAGTTGGAAGGGGCCTATAAGGTCATCGAGTCCGACCCCCTGCTCAATGCAGGAATAGAAAGCAAAGGATATCTGCCAAGTGGTTGTCTACATTTCTCTTGAATGCCTCCAATGTTGGATCACTCACTACCTTTAGTGAGTGATCCAACTGTTGGTTCTCTAACTGTTCTAACACTTAGGAGGTTTTTCCTGATATTCAACTGAAATCTGACTTCCTGTAACTTGTCACATGTCCTGCACTCTAGACCATGGGTTGGGGAACAGGGGTAAATTACCTCATTTGGGGTAAAAGTGAAAATCCTGGGGCTGCTACCCCCTCCCTCCCATCCACCCCCACCCTCTGGAGCCAAAGCTTTAATTGTAAACCACCTCGCTCTGTTACTTCCTTCCTTGCAGCAGGGAGCTCCTAAATGCTCCCTTCTGTTAGAGAGATCGGAGAGATAAGCCTAATTGGATGCAGCTGGCGATTAGCCCCGGGCAATCAGCCAATCCCGGGCTTCTGAATGACTGCTTCCTCCGGAAGTGACTGCAAAGAAGCAGCAGGAGGGAAAGGAGCAAGCAAGGAAAGGAGGGAAGAAAGAAATGTGCAAGAGACCTAGGACTTCGTCAAGCTTATTTAAATATACAAAATGGAGGGAGGGAGGGGTGTGTGTGTGTGTGTGTGTGTGTGTGTGTGAGAGAGAGAGAGAGAGAGAGAGACTACTCAAAACTGAAAATGAACAGGCAGGCAAGCAAAAGTGAAACTGAATTAAGGGGGGGAGGGTGGCTTTTTAAGGTGCTGTCTAGGTTTATCATCGCTTTCCTCCCAAGAGGCAGGCATCTTTGAACTTTGTGGCTGCTGTCTCCATCTGCAGTGATCAAGGAGCCCAAGAAAGTGAAATCTGTCACTGCCTCCATCTCTTCCCCTTCTATTTGCCAGGAGGTGATGGGACCAGTGGCCATGCTCTTCCTTTTTTTGATGTTGAGTTTCAGACCATTTTTTGCACTCTCCTCTTTCACCCTCATTAAGAGGTTCTTTAATTCCTCCTCACTTTCTGCCATGCTTTTGCATAGTCAATGAAGCAGAAGTAGATGTTTTTCTGGAACTCTCTGGCTTTCTCCATAATCCAGTGCATGTTAGCAATTTGGTCTCTAGTTCCTCTGCCCCTTCAAAATCCAGCTTGTACTTGTGGGAGTTCTCGGTCCATGTACTGCTGAAGCCTACCTTGGAGGATTTTGAGCATAACCTTGCTAGTGTGTGAAATGAGTGCAATTGTATGGTAGTGAGAGCATTCTTTGGCACTGCCCTTCTTTGGGACTGGGATGTAGACTGATCTTTTCCAATCTTCTGACTACTGCTGAGTTTTCCATTGATGATGATAAAAAAAGCACACTGGTCCTTTGATATTGGGCTGTGGCACCAGGGTGGGTGACATGACCTTTAGCCTGGTTTGTTCCTTTTTGCACGCCACACATAGAATGATTAAAGTGGTAGGGAAACACACACACACACACCCAATTCTGCGTTGGCTGTCTCTAGAAAGCATGTCATTGCTAGCACCACTCTGGCAGCCACTAATGATCCTCTGCAAGCTAGCAAAAATTTAATGCAAGTTGCTAGGGACATTGGACACCTTACTACTCCCTATACCACACCATGGCTGGAGTGCAATGTGTTCCAGCAAAAATAGTGCACATCTTTATCAAATTGGTGCATCCTGCTAGTTCGGTACACAGCCTGTGTAGATTCAATAATATTTTTAATTCAAATAATGTATGATTTCCTTCCTTTCGAATCAAGGGGGTAATGTCGGCGTATATAAATTTTTTGCAGGGTAAAAGGTAAAAAAGTTCCCTGACCCCTGCTCTAGACTGATCGAGAACAGATCCTGCCCCTCCTCTGTATGACTACCTTTCAAGTGTTTGAAAAGTGTTGTCACACCTTCCCTCAGTCTTATTTTCTCAAGGCTAAACATGCCGAATTCTTTCAGTTTTTTTCCTTATAGGGCTTGGTTTCAGGCCTCCTGATCATCCTTGTTGCCTTCCTCTGAACTTGTTCCAATTTGTTAGCATCCTTCCTGAAGTGTGGTGTCCAGAACTGGACACAATACTCAAGATGAGGCTAACCAGTGCCGAATAGAGGGGAGGTAGTACCTTGCAGGATTTGGAGGCTATACCCCTGTTAATGTAGCCTAAAATAGAATTTTCCCTTTTTGTAGCCACGCCACACTGTTGGCTCATATTCAGCTTGTGATCTACGACAATTCCAAGATCCTTACTGCTTGCAATATTAATGAGGCAGGTATCCCCCACCATGTAATGATGTGCTCAGTTTCTTTTTCCTACTTTGCACTTATTCCTGCTGAATTTCATTCCAGTGTTTCCAGCTCTAACCGTGCTCAAGCCTATCTAGATGAATTTGAATTTTTCCCTCCTGTCTTCAAGGTTATTGGAAGATAGAAACAAAATTCTGTTTGCACTTGCACTTGTTAAGGAATCTTAAGTCAGATGTTTCATTTAGAGCAGTGGTCCTCAACCTTGGGCCTCCAGATGTTCTTGGACTACAACTCCTAGAAGCCTTCACCACCACCTCTGCTGGCCAGGATTTCTGGGAGTTGAAGTCCAAGAACATCTGGAGGCCCAAGGTTGAGGACCACTGATTTAGAGTATACCAATAATGAATCATGGATATGATGAAAATTAAGCCTGTCTCTGCTCTGCTTTCATCAAGGCAGCCGAGAATGTCCAGGACCAGTGTAAAAACTTTTCTTTTGAACTAGTTTTTAAGTATTCTGAATTTGCTGATATGTACTATCATCCCTCCATATCTTAGCTCCATAATACAGTTATGCCACTGCCTTCTCCAACAAAGATTTTTAAGAGCTGCTGTACCAATTGTCATTCCCTAAAGAAAAGAAGAGTGTCTTTTGGAATACTTATAATAACAATCAGTCTTACTGCACCGTCATACTTCTAGTAATCATTTTATTGCCTCAAACTTGAGTTTAGTTTACTGTTAAAATGAATACCTAAGTAGAAAATCTACGCTGCTTAATAACATGATTATTTGTCTATTTGTTTATCCTATGCATTTTCCTAAAATCTGTTGGCGTTATTTCAACCTCACATGCTACCTTTAATAGGTTTGGCTGGGAGGGAGCTTTCAGAGTTGGAATAACTATCAATCACTAACAGTGCTAACCAATAGTTCCTTCCCTGACTCTGAATTCAAAGAGAGTCACGCCTCTCTGCTAAGAGCTTTCTCCTTCTCGGTAGTCTGTTTGAAGGAATGAGATTCTTGATGCCTATTGCTGCAAGCACTCATGTTTATTCTTAGTTTTACTGTTTGATCTCTTCAACTGTAAAATGGTTTTTATTCTTTCTCCTACTAAAGTCTCAGAGTGAGTTATTGAGACTGTGCCAGTTGATGAGAAAAAAGGGGTGAACTAATCCCGGGAACATGAAGCTAATTCTGTTCTGTGAACCCCTGCACATCTGCTCCACAGCTAGAGAAATTTAACTAGGAATTCAAAACTCTGCAACAAAATCTATCTTGACTTTAGAATAATTAATGCAAAATATTTCCTCGCTACAAATGAGTTTAAACCTAACTACCTTGCATTTCAGTCCTCTCTGGTTAAGGAACAAGAGAACTAAAAGATCTGGACCCATCTATGTTGAGATCTTTATTTCAAAAGTGGGGGGAGTGGAGTGGATGACACTGTACTTTGTATTACCAAAAAAATTAAATGAAAAAGGAGCCAAAGCAGAGACACAGTGAGTTCCTTGGCACACTTTATTCTCTTCTGTAAGCTGTCGTTTTAGGCTTGGTAATTGTTGGCACCTTTGCGAGTCTTATGGAAAGGCAGCATAAATATTTGAAACAAGAACAAACATGGCTGTAGTAGGAATAAGGAAGAAAGAGAACAAATCAGGAAAAGCCCATTCCATACGGCCGTCCCCTTAACAGCAGTGGGGCAGAGTTGAAAGGAAGATTGTCCGACTCCTACCTCATGAATCTTCCTTCAGACATATGATTAATATTGTTTTAAGGTATTCTACAATGTCTTTTAAAAATATGTTTGGCCCTGATGTACACAAAAATCCCTTTAAAACTGACATCAAAACCAACATTTAGAAAAAAGAGAGGGCAGAAAGAACAACACATACCATCTTTTAGAAAGCTATATGGTCTCCAAACAAACACCAGGAGCAGGTGATACCTTTATTAGACCGCTAAAAAAGATCACACAAACAGCTGTCAGTGGCAATTCATCTTCCTCAGGGTGTGCACCAAGATTTTGGGGGAGCTCAGAAAAATTATATATCAGAGTCCCAAAGTTTAATGGCCGTTGTTCTGTGCCAGGCAAGCTTCTTAAGGTGAGTTCCGAGGCAGTCTGGAAATGGCTTGTGGCAGGTGTATGATCTCAAATTCCTCCCAAGGCAGTATTTCTTTTAAATTTGCTTACCAACTCTTCAAACAAAGAGCAGCCAAGTAATTTGCTTCCGCCTTGCCTGCCTGCCTCCCACCCCCATATCCTTCTTTTGAAACTGAAGGTTTATTTTTGGCTGGGGGAAAAGGCAATGCAGCCACGTTTGAAGACTAGCGAGCAGAGTCTTGATTACAGTACTGCAGTTTAACCACTATATAATAGGGCTCCCTCAAAGTAAACAGGCAAAACAAAACAAAGATTTTGGAAACAAATCTTCAAAGAATTAAACTATATGTGTTGAAAAGATATAGAATGTAAGGCTGAGATTGCTCTGTTATCAATATATGAGAACGTGGAATATGATGAAATGACTAAAGAATTGATAACTAATTTAATAACAGCAGCTAGATTGATTATAGCTAGACAATGGAAATTAAAGAATGAATTACAAATTGAAGAATGGTATAAAGAAATATGGAATATAGCAATAAATGATAAACTAACTTGTAATTTAAAGATTAAGAAAGAAGAGTTGAAAAAGGACAATTTTTATGTAATATGGGGCAAATTTCTGGAATATGTGCTTATAAGAGGGAAAGGGAAAGCTCCAAATCAAGAATCTATGCAGTTCTGGAGAAGAGGACAATAGAAGGAGGAGGAGGAGGAGGAGGAGGAGGAGGAGAAGGAGAAGAAGAAGAAGAAGAAGAAGAAGAAGAAGAAGAAGAAGAAGAGGAAGAAGAAGAAGAAGAAGAAGAAGAAGAATATGGCAAGAGGTCCCGTATATGGTGGTGGGGAACACAGTTATTGTATTTGAGTTTATATGTTTTATGTATATGATTTTGTTTTTGTAGTTATAGAAATAAAATTAAAAAAAACACAATAGTGACAGGTTTCTTTCTTCTAAGCGATTTACCACTAAAAGCTGAACAGTTAAGAAAGCTGACAGTTAAAAAAATTGATTTGTTTGAAATGTGTGTGCTGGAGGAGAGCTTTTCTGATACCTTGGATAAAGATGAATGAGAGGGTCTTAGGGCAAATCAAGCCTGAACTATCTCTGAAGGTGAAAATGTTGAAGCTGAGGGCTGTCTTACTTTGGACGCATCATGAAAAGATATGATTCTCTACAAAAGATAATAATGCTGAAAGGCAGCAGGAAAAGAGGAAGACCAAATATGAGATAGGCTAACTTCCTAAAGGAAACCACAATGCTTGAGCCTGCAGGAGCTGAGTAGGGCTATTGAGAACAGTAGACTTTGGAGATTGCTCATTTATGGAGTCGCCGTAGGTCGGAGGCAACCTGACAGCACATAAGAACAACGATACTCCCCTGGGTAGTGAACAAATGGCAAACTAGGTAGCTGATAGGAGATGTGCTTTCTAACCACTGCCTGGGGGAGGGGGATAAAACAGTAACCCCCCTGGTTCTTGAGAGATCTCCAGATAGGCAGTGAAGTCTCTAAACCGGTTAAGTCTAAAATAGCAGGACTGGAGCTTAGACAGGTTATTTTTGGGGTTACAACACCAGAATCTTCCATTCAGCATTCACAGGTCTTTGCTCAATACAAGTTAAGATAAAGTTCATGGGGAACAGTCAGGCCATGGGCACTGGTGCCCCCCATAATCTGAGATAGTCAACAAATTCTGCCTAATATGACGGCCAGCCCTGGGAGCCCCCGATATCTTGAGCACCTCAATTGCAAATGCAGCTGATATGCTAAATAAAGCACAAAGCCCCATTTTAAAAAGTCAGTCTAGGTTCCCTGCAGTTCTTCTTCTATTAAATTTAGAGATTTGAAAAGAGGCTTCTATCTTTAGCATCAATGCCTTAAGCTTATTCCATTATTTCTTTCTGAAAGCTTTTGAAGTGTGTAAAGTGTCTCCATCTTCTCCAGCTTCACAAAGCTATATAGACTCTAATCTAATTATTCTACATTACACACCAATTTTAATTGTTTGAACATCTCTACCCTTGAAGGTCGCTTATCAAATTAAACACTAAAACAGTAAAATCAAAAAAATCTAAAAGGTATTAAAAGCAGTATTGTACTCTAAGATCAACAGAAGTCTGAAAAGCATTTTCTTTAAAAGCAGGAAGATACAAAATATTAAACCACATTAAAGACCTGATGAAAGAAAAAGAGTAGTGAAACATATTGATGAGCTTCACAGATATCACTTAGCACTTTCAGTGCTAAGTGATCATATTGCCTGTTAGCACTCCTGCTACTCTGTTCAGTATATTACGAATTGAAATTCTTTGACTAAACTTCAAAAGTTACCCCACTTACAATATATTACAAATATTTAACCTTGTTGTGCAGTGGTTAAACTACAGTACTGCAGTCAAGATTCTGCTCATGACATGAGTTCAATCCCAGTAGATTCAGGTAGCCAGCTCAGAGTTTGCTCAGCCCTCCAGCCTTCCAATTATTACAGTATTATTTAATTGAACTGTAAACCACCCAAAGATTAAGTGCTATGGGCTGGTATATAAGCCACACCCTTTGCTTTGCTTTCACTATGCTTACAATAGACCAAGTGAAATTAGTGGAACTTAAATCCATCAGGACTTATTGAAATTCATAGATTTGAATGAGGTTACTCTTAAGTAATTATTTTTAAAAATTCTGGATGCAACCCATTTTTCAGCATCATCTCCTACATTAAGTAGTGTATTACAACAAAGACAGTCCCAAATGATGCATTTATCTATAACAAAGTGTCTTGTGGCATCTTTAGGACTAGCAAGTTTTATTGGGCATTAGCTAACGTACTGTATCTTGTTTCATCCCAACTAGAAACCCTATGTTTACCCAGTGTATGTTCTCTATCCCCAGACTTAGTATCTGTTTCTGGCAATATTGAAGCAAAAGCTCCCTATTTAGAAGTCTGATGATGTGAAATTCATCATTACATTCATCTTCCAAAGGAAAAGGATCTCACAAAGGCAGTTGATATGAAACACTCAACAGGAGGGTTTACCAAATGCCTATGATCAGATAGCACTACAACTGTTCATGAGCCCAACTGGGGCTCTGCTGCCAGGGTGGGTGGGGTTGGGGGGGTAGCAGGGGCAGGCCCGCCCCCATGCCCCCCCGGCAAAGCGCCGCTTTCAGAAGCCTCCCGGGTGTTTTCCACTGCTGAACAAGCCTCCAGAGGCTTCTGAAAGTGGCGCTTTGCCATGGAGGGGCGCGGGGAAGGCAGGCCTGCCCCTGCCACCCATCCACCCACCCCACGGTAAAGCGCCACTTTCAGAGGCTTCCCCGGGTGCATTTCCACTGCCTGTTTACCTGCTGGGCAAGCCCGGAGAAGCTTCTAAGACCCAGCGCTGATCAGCTGTGAGGCGGGGGGGTGGGAGCGGAGAAGAGCACAATATGGCTGCTGGCTCCCTGCTGGGTGCTGGCTCTGAGCTGTTTGGCGCTCATTTTTCAGCTGTTCTGGGGCTACCAAGGCACTGTGAGGAGCCGGGCTCAGTCTACAGTACCTGGTAAGTGACTTTATTTTAATTTTTTTTGTTTGTTTTGGACTTTTTTTCCCATAGGAATGCATTAATTAAATTTCAATGCATTCCTATGGGAAACCATGCCTCGCAAGACGAAATTTACGCTACATGGCATTAACCGTGGAACTGATTAATTTCGTCTTGCGAGGCACCACTGTATAATACACTACTTTTTCCTAAAATCATTACACTAAAAATTGAGGGGCATCTTATACATGGAAATAAGCTGAGGAGAAAACAAAACTGCCCGTACATTGCCTCTGTAAACAGACTTCCTTCAAACATGAGGCTTAGCTCCCTACAGTCAGGAGATTTAGCTTCCTCCAATCACGAACCTTATGGAACTGACATCAGTTGATGCCAAACAAACCAATTGGAACACATCTTGTTGAAGGTGGAGTCTGTAGGCTCAGATGCAACAGCGACTCATAATGTCCGAGCTTTCTGAGCCTAGAGGCAGAATATTGTACTCAAAGCTAAGTTTGGATTTTTAAAATTTTGGTTAGAAATGGGGGGTCTGTATCTTATACATGGGAGTATCTTATACACGGAAAAATATGGTATTTATTTTATTGGTTTTGTTCAATTGTTAGGGCTATTTTTTATTTTATCTTTGTAAATTACTTAGTGTCTCACACTAAGTCAGCAGTATATAAATTTATGAAATCATCATCATCACCATGCATTCAGCACCCCAATCCACTATCAATGCAACCGTGTAAATAGAAAACAAGCTTTTCAGTTCTTAGTTTCTTGGGGAAGGTCATGTTTAAATCCAAAAAGTCACTGATCTCCTTTTTCAAATAAAAAAAATAAATACTGAGATCAATTTGATCGAGCAGACTTCTAAAATCTCATTTTCAGAAATATTGCAAACATACACCACTCATCAAGATGGAAACCATCTCAGAGTTTTCTTATAATCTTGTATAATCTCAGACTTCTATTATAGTCAGCATTCTATTATAATATTAAACGTACTTTAAATTGAGCCTCAAGATAAGCTGGAAACCTGTGAAGATTATACAACAGGGGCTTAAAAGGATTGTATAGCCTGTTAGCACTGTTAGATTATATAACCCTACAACAGAAAGGTGGGTGATAGCAAGAGTATTAAGACGGGTCTGAGTAAATTTTTTGTTACTGATTTATTGTGTCCTGTAGCCATCTAGCACATGGAACAGATGTGGGAACAGGAATATCAAACACTTGTGCAAATGATGGAAAGATACAAAATGCAGTATTAGAAATGTAATGAGAATGAGAAGAACAATCTTAATTAATTAATGAGCATGTAATCTGGATAAAAGATTATTTCTACTCTCATTCTTAACTGAAATGTACTGTATAATGCAAAGTGCAACTGCTTAACTGGGTATTTTTGTCATCTTTAAAAAATCCATTTCTAATAAGACATTTCTCCCTTTCCTGATGTGATGCCTGGCAGACAGCATGACCGCAAGACACATATTTCATCTCTCCTTAATGCAATCTCATTCAATTTATCATCGAGTCACCTGACATAGGCTCGAAGCTTTGCAAAGTTGGCATCATCTGATGGCCAGACAGCAATCAAGAAACAGCCATCTATCGGCTTCTCTTCGAATTCTGATGTTACTATGTCATTAAAAAAGAAAAACAAAGCTGTGCCAGGAATTACCAATGTTGATAATGCTGTTCTTTGCCATTTCCAACCATTTGGGTTAAAACAAAAATTAAATATATGTTTTTTTAAAAAATAAGATGTCCATTTCCCTTCGTGTGGGAAAAAAATCTATTACTGTATTGGTTAAGTTATTCTTCCCACACACAAGTATGCACACGCGCACATACAGACACAGCCATGAGGCATAGGAAATACTTCTGCATGAGCTCCACTATGATGGATGGGAATAAGACAAGAAAGCATTTGAGCTTTTTTTCACCTGTTATTCTTTCACAGGGTATATACTAGGTTTTCCCACAGGGCATATACAGTAGTAGATTCCCCCCACTCAAAAAAAAAAAAAAAAAAAAAAAAAAAAAAAAAAAAAAACACCAAAAAACCCCCAGAAATAATTAAATAAAAGGTTACACCAGACATATTTCTTCTGACTTCACTGAGACCGTACCAGTACATGATGTTATTCTATAATGCAGCTAGTGAGAAGAGTTGTTAATCAACAAGTATTGCTCTTTTTAAAGTTTAATCCTACTCTTTTATTCATAAGAATGTACAAAGATAAGAGCATAAGAACATAAGAAGAGCCGTGCTGGATCAGGCCAAGGGCCCATCTAGTCCAGCTTCCTGTATCTCACAGTGGCCCCACCAGATGCCTCTGGGAAAACACAAGACAACTAGATACCTGTCTCCTGATACCCCTCCCCTGCATCTAGCATTTTGATCTGTGCTGGATTAAATGAAAAGTAAACTTAAGGACGTGGTGGTGCTGCGGGCTAAACCGCAGAAGCCTATCAGAAGACCAGCAGTCGTAAGATCGAATCCATACAACGGAGTGAGCTCCTGTCACTTTGTCCCAGCTCCCGCCAACCTAACGGTTTGAAAGCATGCAAATGCAAGTAGGGACCACCTTGGGGGGAAGGTAACAGCATTCCGTGTCTAAGTCGCACCCACAGAAGATTGTCTTCGGACAAAATGCTGGCTCTATGGCTTGGAAACAGGGATGAGCTCTGCCCCCTAGAGTTGAGCACGACTGGACATCAAGGGGAAACTTTACCTTTACCTTTACCTTTTAAACTTAGTCCAGCATTCTGTTCACACAATGTCTAATCAGATGCCTAAAGGAAGGCTGAAAAAGACATGGATTTAAGCTTCTCACACATATTCCTCTGAGGCTGAGACCACCGGGTGCATTGCTTCTTATACTCGATGGAATCCTAGCAGGCATGAATAGTCTTATGTATCTTTGATGAATCTGTCTACTCCCTGCCCTCCCCATTGGCAGTCATTACTACAATCCTGTAACAATAAATTCTACAGGTTAACCAACTGTGGACTATGTGCAGGAGGAGTTTCTATTATCTCTCCCAGATGTTTCACCATTTAGCTTCAGTTGGATGCCACCGATTGTGGAAATGCACTTTTACCATTCCTTTAAATAACAGGTTTACACTGAAAAGTGCAAATGATTGCAGCAGTTAAATTTCAAAAATACAGACAGATAGATGGATCTGTCGCGCAGAGAACTACAGCTATGACGGGATCCTAAACGCACAGATCACCACCAACAACAACAACTTAGACGGGACCTTATGGATCACTGAGTCTAGCTCCTGGATACCTGAATTATTCCCATGGAATTCAATGGGTCTTACTTAGGAAACATCTACTAGATTGTACTGTAGATGTTGATAGCTTTCGTTACTTCTAGGAATAGTTATCTTCTACCTTCTACAGTGGTGCCTCGCTAGACAGTTACCCCGCATGACAGTTTTTTTTGCTAGACATTTACTTTTTTGCGATTGTGTTTTTGGGACCTAAGCTTCGCAAGACAGCTATTTAAACAGCTTGGCGGTTTGCAAAGTGGCTTTCCTATGGCCAATCTTCGCTAGACAATGACGATCCTTCCCCATTGGAATGCATTAAACAGGTTTCAATGCATTCCAATGGGGAAATGCTTTTCGCTAGACGATGATTTTGCTAAACAGCTATTTCAGTGGAACGGATTATCATTGTCTAGTGAGGTACCACTGTAGATGCAAAAGCACGTTTAACAAGGCTAGAATGAGACACAGGCGTTGTGCTGCCTGAGACACAGGACAAGCTACCACCTGTTTGGTACTGCACTTACAAAAACCAACTGGGCTGAAAGTTGAATTTTACTTCAGCATTGATAATAGGATAGTGACCTCCACATGTGAGGCAGCAGGATAGATTTTGGGCCCAGAAGTAGTTGTATGTCATAAAAACTTTTGATCCCAACACAGCGGTTGCCTCCCTTTCCCTATCAACAGAGCCTAGTCTGAGACGATGCATCAAATTATGTCATAATTCTTCAAAACTTAACAAACGACCATTCCAGAATTATGTCCTCTTCTTGCACATCCAAAGGATGGGCACTTAAAGAGAGATAGAGAGACCCCCTTTCCTCTCTTAATGAAGATTACTGGTGACATAAAGACAAAATAAACTCAGGACTAAATTGCAGGAGCCAGCTTATTCCCAGCCCAGTTTTCTTCACCTCAAATGCATAAAACTAAATTCCACCAGCTTGCTCATCCCCACCCCAAATTTGCTTAGTTCCACTGCACAAAAGCCACACTGCACAAAATCCAATTGCATAAGCCTGTTTATTCCCTTCTCCACCTCAAGTCAAAAGCAGGTACAGTAGGAGAAATCTTTCCCATCGCTTAGACTTCAACCCACACTAAAATAAATAAATTAAATCAATAAATCACCATTGGAAGCTTTCTCACAAAAGGCCGCGTGGCTTCCGTCCTCCACTCTCCCCTTCCTCACCATAAAAACTGAGACAACGAATGAGTTATGATCAAAATAGCCAGTCTAAAATCTAAACGGGAATCTAAACAGAAATCTCCCTCCTTTCCGCCCCTCCATCCAGCTTCTTCTACGTCGCCCAAGGGATATTCATGATCCCCTCCCCATCAAACCAAAAGCTGAACGATTCCCGTCCCCGTTTGAGGCCAACTCCTACCTGTTTAACACCTGCTAATATTAGAGGGGGGGGCTCAGGGTTTGGGGGAGACTGACTGCTTTGGGGGGGCTTTGAATTAAGGTGGGAGGGGGGAGTTTTTGAAGAGATCGGTCGACCCCCCGCCCCCACCTTCCGATCCTGCTCCCCCCCAATCCATCCATCCTCGCCCGCGCTGACCTGCGCAGCCATGAAGGACAGATCCATGGTGCTGATGGATCCGGAGCTGCTGCTGCCGCTGCTGCTGCCGGTGCTGCTCCGGATCGAGCTGGTGGCGAGGCTGCTGCTGCCGGCCCCCGGGGTCGAAACGCCTCGGGGGGGCTGAGGAAAAAGAGCCTCCCCCAGCGGCAGCTTGGGGCGCGTTACCAATTCCAGCTCCTCCGGAGAGGGGTGGCGGAGCCCGCGCGGATGCCCGGCTGTCCCCAGTTTGCTGCGACCATGGTCTGCCCAGAAGGCGCGGGAGGAAAGCAAGGCGGCGGCGGCGGCGGCGGCGGCGGCGGCAACAACAACAGCGGCGCCCAACCCCTCAACCACGGCGGTCGTCTGCTCTTCTCTGGGCGAGCGGGAGCGCCCGTGTCCGCGCCGGGAGCCTCTCCTCCGCCGTCGCCCGGGCACGCCCCCTTCCCGCCCCGGTGGCTCCGCCGAAGCAGACGGAGGGCCGCGCTCCGCCTTTTTCCCTCCAATGAGAGCGCCTTGCCTCGTGAGAGGGAGTGCGCCCAGCCCGCCGCCGCCGCCACCACCTGAGCCCTACCTCCGCCCAGCCTCTCCTCCCCCCGCCCGCCCGCCCGCTGGATGAATTAATTAATTAAACTAATTAATTAATTTCCATCTCCAGGGCAGGGTGCCTGGCGTCGCAGCCGTCCTGCACTCTTCCACTAAGACGGGTTGCGTTCAGAGAGACGTCAGGCTCCCGGGATCGATTAATGCTCCGCCACTGAGGGAACCTTGAAAACACGCGAAATAAATAAATAAATAAATAAATAAATAAATAAATAAATAAATAAATAAGTGAGGGGAAATCTGAGGCGCAAGTCGACTTCGGCTTTTATTTTTATATATACATCTGGAGTTGGGGAGGCTGGAATTTATTTTCCGGCATATCCATCTCTCCTGCTTTCAGGAGGAGAAAATGTATATATACAGTACTTTTAAAAAAGATCTCCTCCCCCCATAACATATATCGCCCTCCAAAAAAAAACAACAAACAGCCTAAGAGCATCATATTTATTGGGGAAACCAAAGTGCAGGCTCCATTTTGTCTACTTGTGGTTCAGAACCAAGAAATATGGTATGACTTATGATTATCTGTCACATCTTACTTTTAAGGTATTAATGTCAGGTAGATGTTCAAAAGGTGGCTACTGATTGATGACCAACCACACAGAACAGTAGCACCTTACAGTATTGTGATTTCATGCCTTAGAAATAAACAACTTTCCCCACCTTGACACTTGTACAGTGCTGGGATTATAAACCCAGCCAAGTTGTAGTGGCTGTATTGTGTGGGAATGCTTTGCATTGTAATTCAACATATGCATATCTAGAAAGATTATAAGAACAATCATTAGCAAAATTGTTTAGTATTTAAATTAAAAAGAAAGATCTGATTCTCATCTAGATAGAACAGGGGTTGTAAAAGGCCTAATTCATTAAGATTTCAATCTTAGATTAGGCATCCTTCAGTCTCGAGAGATTATGGTAACATGCTCTGAATAGAGGACTTGGAACAGCGTCTAGTGCGGCTGAGAAGGCCAATTCAAGAGTGACCATCCCTTCCACACTGAAGACAAATGCAATTTGTCCCCTGTCCAGCTCCCTGATTTTGCTGCTTTCGGGACTGCCTCTTTGCCTCAGCCTGCTGGACAAGTGTCTCTTCAAATTGGGGGAGGCCGTGATGCACCGCCTGCCTCCAGGCTGAACGCTCAGATGTCAGGGTTTCCCATCTGTTGAGGTCCATTCCTAAGGCCTTCAGATCCCGCTTGCAGATACTGTATTCTTGTATCGCAGCTGTGGTTTCCCTCTGGGGCACTTTCCCTGCACTCATTCTCCATACAGGAGATCTTTTGGAATCCAACCATTAACCATTCTCACAACATGCCCAAGCCAACGTAGACGTCGCTGTTTCAATAATGTATACATGCTAAAAATTCCAGCTCATTCTAGAACTACTCTATTTGGAACTTTGTCTTGCCAGGTGATACCAAAATTGTGTCAGCGACAATGCATATGGGACGTGTTCAGCTTTCTCTCCTGCCATGCACACAGGGTCCAGGACTCACTGCAGTACAGGAGTGTACTCAGGACACAGGCTCTATAGATCTGGATCTTGGTACTGTATATGCCGCCAGCTTCTTGTTAAGATATACTTTCTTTGTGAGTCTAGAGAACATGGTAGCTGCTTTGTCAATGCGTTTATCAAGCTCAACATCTAGGCAGAGTGTGTCAGGGAGCGTTGAGCCAAGGTACACAAAGTCATGAACAACCTCCAATTCTTGCGTGGAGATGGTAATAGAGGGAGGTGAGTCCATGCCCTGGCCCATGACTTGTGTTTTCTTCAGGCTGATTGTTAATCCAAAGTCTTGGCAGGCCTTGTTAAAACGATTTATGAGTTGTTGGAGGTCTTCAGCAGAATGGGCAACAACAGCTGCATCATCGGTGAAGACGAAGTCCTGCATGCATTTCATCCGGACTTTGGTCTTCGCTCTCAGTCTAGAGAGATTAAAGAGCTTTCCATCTGATCTAGTCCAGAGATAGACACTTTCTGCTGCAGTTCCAAAAGCATGCTTCAGCATAATAGCAAAAAAGATCCCAAACAGGGTCGGTGCGAGGACACAGCCCTGTTTCCTTCTGCTTCGGATGTCAAAGGGATCTGATGTTGAGCCATCAAAAACTACGGTGCCCTTCATTCCCCCATGAAAGGACCTGATGATGTTAAGGAGTCGAGGTGGACATCCAATCTTGGGAAGTATTTTAAAAAGGCCCTCCCTGCTAACCAAATCAAAGGCCTTTGTGAGATCTATGAAGGCCACAAAGAGTGGCTGTTGTTGTTCCCTACATTTCTCCTGCAACTGTCTGAGGGAAAATACCATGTCAGTGGTGGATTTATGAGCTTGAAATCCACACTGTGCAAGCACCTGGAGCCTCTTCAGCACAACACGGGCAAGCAGCTTCCTAGTCACCATGTAAAGTGTGAAAACTAGACAGAAAAGAAAGCTGACAGGGAAAAATTATTTGTTTGAAGTCAGATGCTTAGGGAGACCTTTGCAGATGTACCCTGGACTGAAAGACAAACAGGTGGGTCCTGAAGCAAATCGAGCCAAAACTATATCTGGAGGCAAAAAATGATGAAACTGAGGCTGTCCAATGAAAGACACATGACAAGAGGTCATGATTCTCATGATTCTTCAACCTTTCCTGCTGCTGGGAAAGGCTGAAGGCAGCAGGAAAAGAAGAAGACCAAATACAAGATGGGAACTCACAGGACTGAGCAGAGCTGTTGAGGACTAGACATTTTGGATATCACTCGTTCATAGGATTGCCATAAGTCGAAGGTAACTTGACAGCTCTTAACAACAAATTTCAGTTATATCATGTGTCTTTCATTGTCAAAGTACTGTTGTAAACCTGGTGTTTTTTAAATTTCTTGGCCAGCTCTGGTTTAATGCAGACTTTCTTAGGTCAGTTGCAAGAAATACATTGCCATGGGAGCTAAATAGTGGACCAAGATCATTTGCAGAAATTTAAGCTATATGCCCCCAACCAGAAGAAGAAGAAGAAACAAGAAAAGATATGATCATTCACAAAACCATCATCCAAAATAATCAATAAGGAATAACATGAAGTCACGTTAGGACTCCCACAGTTCTTTAAAGTTTGGCATTTTGTAGAATGAGCCAAATCTTCTAAGCAATTGTTAATCGCAAGTTATTTGATCTAAATAAAGTTGTTCATGTAATGTATGGAGTGGCATTCACAAACACAATCTTGGCTTTTCATTTATTACAAGAATGATAGAATATAATACTTTTTTTGGACAGGAAAAGGAGGTAGAGTTTTCTTCATTAGACTGTCAAATTCCAGTTGGAGAGTTATGTTATGGCCAGTCTACCAGTTATGTTCCATAAATGTTCTTAGAGGGGTAAATACAAAATGTGAGCCTCCACCCCATCAGCACTGAAACTGTTTTACCAACTCTTACTTCTCTATTATGATCACAAAGAAAATTCTGTAGCTATGAGCACCTTGGAAAAATTGTGTGCTCTAGAGAAATGAATATAGGCTGCAGTCCCGCACACATTTACCTGGCAGAAATCCCTGCTGAATTCACTGGAACTTGCAGACATCTGTTGTTGTGTAGTACATAAAACACTCATGTTTTGAGGATCTTTAATATATTCTGAATATTTGCTTTAAAGCTGTGCAGTTCTCATTTTTTAAGGCCATTGTATTGCTGTTGTTGTTCTCAGTGCAGTGGAACAGAAGTCAATTAGTGAATAGCTGGGTCTGTCAGATTTCCTCCAGCATAAAAGGAAATCCTTTGTTGCACTGAATGTGTGCATAAGCTCTGTTTTTGCTTCACAAAGCAGATCTAACAAAATTTGACAATCACGTCTGGCTCCTGGAGGAGATTTTAAAATGTGCCTGTTATTTATGTACATTGGAGTTTACTGTATGTCATGTTTGACTCCTCAAAGCATTTTGAAGCTCTCCTTTTGTGGGTCTCATTTAAATGATAAAAACATAAGAATGTTAAGAACTGCCTTAGCAGATTGGTGTAAAGTTCTACTTTGTGCAACTCTGTATTAAAACTAACCAGCTGGATGCAACTAGGAAATTCAGAAGACAGCAATAGCCAGTCACAGCCAGTGGTTCCAAGCACAATCTACGTACACAAAAGAAACAAGGAGGAAATATCTCTTCTCTCTCCTCCCCTAAAAAATAGAGGCTAATAGAGGAAACAGAATTTGAATAGAATAATTCAAACATGGCAAACCACATCTGAGCAATTTATACAGTGGATCCTTGACTTACAGACGGCTTGACTTACAGACTTTTTGAGTTACAGACTTCTCTGGCCGCAAAATTTAGGTTTGACTTGCAGACTGAGATTTGACTTACAGACCAGAAAAAACTAAAATGGAACAAAAACGGCCTGTTACGGGATTAATCGGTTTTCAATGCACTGTAGGTCAATGGAGACTTGACTTACAGACTTTTTGACTTGAGAACCGCCTTCCAATACGGATTAAGTTCTCAAGTCAAGACCCCACTGTACCTAGAAAACCCTAAGTAGGGGTCATCATAAATATGCATCAATGATAAGTACTGTACATCATCACCATCACCATCACCATCACCATCATCATCATCATCATCATCATCATCATCATCATCATCATCTATGAGCAGATACAAACATGGAAATAATTATTAGCATCTAAAGAAAAATATAATATATCTGTTCCTGAAGTTACAGTAAAAAGAAGGAAGGAATATTTCAAATCTCAGCTTTTGTGGAGGATCTCCCCATGCCTACGTTGATGTCATAAGGTGATGTCATTAGGTCGTATTTTACTTTCCCAGACCTCTTAATTAACTCCCAGTTTAATTTGGTCCGCACTGGGTTTACCTGTTGCCAATGTCAACTGGTTGCTGTGGTTGGTGGGGCGCTACAGAGGTAGGTGGTACCAGGAATGATAGGCTGAGCTGGCTGGGGTGGGAAGGGGGAGCAGGTATTCCTATGTTTTTATATATATGAGGGGGGTGAGGAGGCAAGCAGACATTCACATGTACACAGAGCAGGAGAGGAATTCAAGCAGGGCCCTTGCCTTTTGCTGCTGATAAGGTGGAAGGCAGAAGTGGGATAACCAAGGCAGCCTAAGATTGCCCAAGCAGACAATCCTCTCTTACCCTGTTTTCAACTCTGCTCTATTTTTGTATTTAGAAGTCGTTTGTTATTGCTGCTTTTAAAAAATGACTTTAATTTTGTGAACGAATTTGGCAATACATATGCCTTGAAGGGCAAGATCTATATGTAGATCGATGCTCCACATCGTTGGTTCCCCAGATATTCTTGGAATACAGCTCGCCAAAATCTTGGCCAGCATAGCTCGTGGTGAACACTTCTGGGAGTTTTAGTCGAAGAACTTCTGGAAAAGCAAGGTTGGGAATGACTGATCTAGATCTTTTATACCCATATCGACAATTAACATTGTAATCCTAAATCCTGAAGGGTAACTCTAGCCTGGAACAATTAAATATTATCCCTTACGCATGCTATTTGTATTCTGTGCTCTGCTCTGCCTAGTAAGCCCTGCTCTAGTTAACCAAGGGAAGCAGCTGGCGGGTTTGTTGTCTTTCATAAACAGCATCCAAAGGGATGTGTGGAATCCTGCCCAGAGACGGAGCTCATTACGTCTGCCAAGCCCCTCCCCTCTCTTCCCTGCCTGTTTTTGCCTTATGATGACATAAAGCAGGCTAGAGATCCTGCATTTTTAATAACGAGTCTGATTGGATTGAATTGCCAGAAGGAAGTGCACTTAAGAAACTCTCCACATTTTTCATTCATACTTTCAGCACCACTTAGAGAGCTGAATAAATAATTAGTAATGTGATCCACACAATGTGGATATTTTAGAGAAATAATGGGGCAGGAGCATTTGATAATTTTTTGCACAATCTGTCAGTGAAAACTGCAAGAAAAAAATAACTTGCCTGGTTCCATTCACTTCATCCTTATGTATTTGTGGGTTTTTTTTTTTTTGCCATTTTTCAACCAAAAGGCCATCAGTTTAGAGATGACAAGACACATTATAACTCAAAACCTTTTTTAAAACTACTAGATGGATGGATGGACGGACGGACGGACGGATGGACGGACGGACGGATAGATAGATAGATAGATAGATAGATAGATAGATAGATAGATAGATAGATAGATAGATAGATAGATAGATAGATAGATAGATAGATAGATAGATAGATACATACATACATACATACATACATACATACATACATACATACATACATACATACAGTGGTGCCTCGCATTACGATGTTAATTCGTTCCAGCGAAATCAATCTAGAACAAAAACATCGTAAAGTGAAATTAAAAAGCCCATAGAAATGCATTAAAACCAAATTAATGCGTTCCTATGGGCTTGAAACTCACCGTCCAGCGAAGATCCTCTATAGCGCGGCCATTTTCGCTGCCCGTGCAGCGAGGAATCTGTCCCAGAAAAGAGCGGGGAGCCATTTTTTTTAACCCAGCAGCCATTTTGAAACTGCCAATCAGATGGCCGAAAATAGTCGTTTTGCGAGAATCGGTTCCCGAAGCAGGGAACTGATCATCGCAAAGTGAAATTCCCCCATAGGAAACATCGTTATGCGATCGTTTTTGCGCTCACAAAAACTTCATCTTAATGCGATTTCGTCGTCAAACGGGGCGCTCGTCTTGCGAGGCACCACTGTAGATAGATAGATGGACAGACGGATGGACGGATGGATAGATGGATTAGATCACTGCAACGCGCCCTATGTGGGGCTACCTTTGAGGCTGATACGGAAACTTCAGATGGTGCAGAATGCAGCAGCCAGACTCCTTACCGGAGGGAGAAAATTCCATCACATTTCTCCTATCCTGGCTAGACTGCATTGGCTGCCTATTCATTTCCGTATTGACTTCAAAGTTTTAATGCTCACTTATAAGGCCCTAAACGGTTTAGGACCTCGATACTTGGTGGAACGCCTTCACCCACCAAGTTCTACCCGGACCACCCGCGCGAGCCAGGAGGTGAGGCTGAGGAGCCTGACACCGAGGGAGGCCCGGAGGGAGAAGACACAAAACCGGGCCTTCTCGGCGGTGGCTCCTCGCCTTTGGAACAATCTCCTTCCTGAGATGCGCGCGGCCCCTACGCTGGGTACATTCAAAACTCAACTAAAAACATGGCTCTATGTCAAGGCCTTCCCTCCTGCCAGCACCTAATCTAACTTAATTTATTTTCCTCTTCCTTATCTATTTATTACTTACGATTATTTATGATTTTTGTCATTTTCTGTTAATTGATATTTTTTATTTATTTTATTATAATTGTATACATGTTCCTGTTAGCCGCTCAGAGTGGTATAGATTTACCAGATGAGCGGGATATAAATCAAATAAATAAATAAAATAAATAATAAATGGATAGCAGGGATGTTGGCAAGTCTTCTCTGAGTCCCAACTCCGAGTCTGAGTCTTGGGGCCCAAGCTCCGAGTCCAAGTCTCAAGTCAGTCTCAAGTCCTTTTGCCCCTGCTGCCAGTCACCCCCTGCTACTGCCCTCTGATCCCCATTGCTGGGCATCCCTACCTGCTCCTGTTGCAGCCAACAGTCTCAGAAGCAGCAGGCCAAGCTTCTTCCAGGAGCCAGCTGCTACCTCCTCCCAGGCAGCAGAAGCCCAGCTGATAGACCTGTGTAGTGGGTGGAGGCAGCAGCCATTTCCTGGAAGGGAAGCCAGGCCTGCTGTCTCTGAGGGCTGCCACAACATAGGTAAAAGAGGGTTTGTTATTCCCCAACCCTGCTGTGTCTTTTTTTCCCCTGCCTGTCTGTTTCCACTATAGTTCTGTAGCACTATAGCTCTGCTATATCTATGATGGCATGGATGATAAGAGGATGTTGAGACTATACAATTTCATTCACTTTCACTGTGCCATGAAAATGTGTGCCCCACCTTCCCCAGCCGGTCCACGGGGCTAAAAAGGTTGGGGACCGCTGCCTTAAAATATCATAATCATAACTGATTATCTGCCTGAACATGTGACTAGGGGCATATTTGTGGGGAGAGGAGGGATGAAAGCATGGACATAGTAAGCCACCCAGAAGTTTTAGAGAATTTTGTGTGTACAACATGAAGGAGGAAATTAAGCGTGCTTGGCTGAACCTGCTTAGGGAGTCCCTATGATGAGGAGCCGTGGTCCTAAAAGCTCAGTAAGCATGTTCAATTGAATGTGTTTCTGGTCTCCTATTCACACCTTTGCAATCAATGCACTAACAGATTTCTTGGTAGTGGCGGGGTCAAATGGGGGGAGATGTACATAGCTTCTCACATCCCTACTATGAATATAATCCTGTTGACATATTCAGGTGAATGCCTGAATAGTGCTTGCAGGGATGTAAGGATCCCCGAGTACAAACTGTTTGGACAGTCTGAAGAGCATGAATGAAACAAGCCCTCTGAAAACGATTCCTCACACATCACTACCTTGGTTGCATTTTAAAAAAATAGTAATGAAACTTTCTTCTCATGCCCATTCCATATCAGATATATTCCCCAGCTTCAGGACACCTTAGGTGTAAGCCTCATTTAAGACCACAAAACCACTTAGCTTTCATAAGCAGATCCATCATATCAATGACTGCTGACCCAGTTGTATGTGCCTTCAACTTCCCTGAGTGCTGGACCGATAGGCACTTCCTTGCATTATGAGGATGATGTATCCAAATAGATTAATTCATGGTTTGTTTGGCTTGACAGGTGCTTCATATTTAGTAGGGAGTGATGGATTGACTTTGACAGATGACAAGAGTCATTGGCAGGATGAGCCGAGTCAACACTGCTACAAGTCATGTTCACCTCCTCTGATAAGGTATATATAGGACCATATATAGGGCTTCTTTTTCTTCTTTGCTGGCTTCCTTGGCTTCCATGTAGGCCACAGGCAAAATTGGCTCCACTGACAGGGTGAGTGACTAGGCCATGAACCCAAGAAGCAACTTAGTAGTTATTCCGTTTATTAGGACAGTGTTCTTCCAGTTAGGGAGCAGCAGTTCTGGAACTGGCTGCCCCAGTTGCAAAAAGAAATTGATTGGCACTGAGTACTATGTGCTCAATAAATATATTTTGGAGGTTGCTTTTTCATAGGGTCACCATAAGGTAACTTGATGGCACATTGCAACACTGTGCAGTTTGATTTGAAAAGGGGCAGTGTTTGCTGCTTTCCTACTGCCAGAAGAAACTCGTGGGCTAGCCCTGGTCATAGACCAGGTAATAGGTCCAAAAGATTGGGAGCCTCCGGCAGTCAACAATGGATTCACATTCACTTGTGTATTATATCAGGAGTTCAAGAATGCCAATTTGTACTGAACCTGGGAAAGTGACAATTTTGGACTATGACACCCAACATAACCTGTGGTCTACACTGGGATCATGCGCTCAACCTCAGTCTCTAACATTGGGTTCTAGCACTAATGGCTCTTTGTGGGAAATACCAGAATCACTTGTTGATTCTTTGCCCGTCCTCTTTGTTGTTATGTGCTGCCGAGTCACTTTATACTTATAGTGATTCTAGTAGGGTTTTCAGGGTGCGTGTGGTTTTATCGGTTCCACCGGTCTCCCAGTGAGCTTCTGTGGCTGAGCAGAAGTTTGAACCCAAGTCTCCTGAGTCCTGGTCTGACACTCTTATTGCCTGTGCCACACAAGCCAACTCATTCCAACCAAGAGTCACGATCCCCAGGAGGACTTGCACTTTCCAGCTGAACACAGTCTTTTAACTGACAAGTGTTGCAAATAAAATGGAGCCTACTGACAGACGTTAGATGGTAGAGCTTCTCCCTGTACCTGTATCACGTTCCTGTCACCTAAATGGTGACAAGGAAGAAAAGTGATGGAGCAGTGGTTTTTACCTGGGAAAAAGAGGTAAGAGAACAACACTAGCTATGCTGAGTTTCCTATAGGTTCTACCTAACATATTATGCCTTCTTGTGCAGAGTGGCTCTAAAAGCAACTATATTACATGCTCTAAAGCTGTCATACTGAATGTGTTTAGTCAGGCATGGTCAACATGTGGCCTGAGGGTTGCAAGCATCCCCCCCCTACATAGTTTTTGTGGGCCACAGTTCTCTTCTCCCAACAGTGCATCTCAAACTAGATGGCAAAATGTGTCACCGAATTTGTAGAGAAAATGCTAAAATAAAAACAAACAAACAAAACAAACCTTCAAGCAAGCAAGAAGCAAGTTGCTGCTGCTAAAACAGCATTTCAGTAGTGTGACAGTGGGGAATGTGGCTTACAAGAGATTGCAGTTGGATGCAAAATGGCCCCCGGGACCCACTGAAGTTGCCAACCACACAGCTGTACAAGCACCTCTTTCCCCTTAGTGGTAATAACAATACAGTAATGATAATAAGTAAAATAAAAGCAATTTCCTGCCATTTCATGGGCATTCACCACTGGTTTTGTGGTTTGTGCTGGCTCATCCTTTGACAAACAGGTGTTCAGCAGTTCCCATCCCTGTCTCTGGAGGGTGCCATGCGTGCACTTAGAGGCAGCTTCTGGCAGGGCAGGGAAACCGAGACACTGCCTCTGAGTGGGTGTCCACCAGAGGAAGGGGAGGGCCTGGAAATCACCGTACACCTGTTCTTCTGAAGGAAAAAACTGGTGGTTCATGCTCATCTCTGTGACATCTGCCTTAGGCAGTTGCCTCCCTCTGTTCAAGAAACAGCTCAGCTATTCTGTGACTTATACAGTGGTGCCTCGCTTAATGGCGATAATCCGTTCCACTGTTAAGCAAAAACATTGTAAAGCGAAAGTAAAAAGCCCATTGAAACACATTGAAAACCATTCAATGCATTCCAATGGGCTAAAAACTCACTGTCCAGCGAAGATCGCTCACTACCTTGGTGCAGGCGCTCGTAATCTCGAGATTAGACCACTGTAATGCGCTCTGTGTGGGCTACCTTTGAGGCTGCTGCGGAAACTACAGGTGGTGCAGAGTGCGGCGGCCAGATTACTTAGTGGTGTGAAAAAATACCAACATATTTCACCCACTCTGGCCGCTTTGCATTGGCCGCCCATCCGATTCCGCATCGACTTCAAAGTGTTGATGCTCACGTCCAAAGCCCTAAACGGTTTAGGGCCTCGATACTTGGCGGAACGCCTACTCCCACCAAGATCTACCCGTGTCACTCGTGCGAGCCAGGAGGTGAGGCTGAGGAGCCTAACGACGAGGGAGGCCCAGAAGGAAAAGACAAGAAATTCGGGCCTTCTCGGCGGTGGCTCCTTGCCTCTGGAACAATCTACCTCCTGAGATTCGCGGGTCTCCCTCGCTGGGTATCTTTAAGAAGCAATTAAAGACATGGATATTTCGGCAGGCCTTTCCAACACATACCTCTTGACCCCTCTCTTTCCTTTATTACTGTTTTTGTTTTGCGTATTGTGTAATGTAATGTAGTGCTTTTATCATTTAGAACTGCCTATTTACACTTTTATTGTATCATTTTATGGTTGTTAGCCGCCTAGAGTGGTCCTTACCGACCAGATAGGCAGAGTATAAATTAAATAAATAAATAAATAAATAAATATGGCGGCCATTTTTGGTGCCTGTATAGCGAAAAATCCGTCCCTAAACACAACGGGGAGCCATTTTAATCACCTGGTGGCCATTTTGAAAACCTGAGGATCAGCTGTAAAGATCATCGTAATGCGAAGAATCGGTTCCCGAAGCAGGGAACCAATCATCGCAAAGCGACATTCCCCCATTTAGAACATCGTTTTGCGATCGCAAAAGCATCATCGTGAAGCGGATTCATCGTAATGCGGGTAATTGTAAAGCAGGGCACGACTATATATCCCAAGGGTGTTGATTTATTCATTGTCCCTGATATATGGGCCATTCAGAGAAACAAACACTAAAGCTATAGGATGCCGACTGACCTATTTAGAGCAGCCAACTAGATTTTTATTTTGCTTTGTTTTACCTTTTGGCCAGTTGCTGCATAAGACAAAAACTGACAAATCCAGCTCTTGCCTCGCGCTGTTTCCATGCTACCATAGATGCCAGTAATTCTGACAAATATTGCTACAAATCAACTTTTCTGAATTCATGTTTTTTCCCCCTAGAATCAGCCATCAACTTGTAGCTTTCGGGAGGAAAGTCTGAAAGTTGAGACCTTCCTTGCATCAGAGAAATTTGGTTTACCAATCTGATGAGGGTTCATCGTTGTTAAGACTCCCAGTTGCTGTCAAATCTCAGCTGAACAGGGAACGTGTTCAGCCATAGACTGCGCCTGTTCAGTATGAGAGATATATCCTCTGTGTCATATGTCTCACTGCCCTGTAAAAGTTGTCCATTAACCAGCTGTAGCTGCAGGACTCTCTGGTGTGGTTGATGATTTGAACAAGAAAGCAGTAGCTTTAGTCAGCTCATTTAGTTGCACTTTGGAGGAATTGTTCCACTGAGAATACAGTGGACCCTCTACTTACGGAATTAATCCATATTGGAATGGTGGCTGCAGGTAGAAAAGTCTGTAGGTCAAGTCTCCATTGATCTACAATGCATTGAAAACCGATTAATCTGTAACCGGCCGTTTTTGTTCCATTTTTGTTCTGTTTTGGTTTTTTTCTGGTCTGTAGGTTGATTCTCCGGCTGCAAGTCGAACCTAAATTTTGTGGCCAGAGAAGTCTGTAACTCAAAAAGTCTGTAAGTCAAGCCGTCTTTAAGTCAAGGGTCCACTGTAGTGGGCATTCTAGAAAAAGTTTCTTGTTTCTTGTCTTGGTGTCTAATGAAACTGAAACAGCCTTACTTCCAAGTTGATCTAAATGTGATGAGATGCACACTTGTCTTTGTTTCCTTGCCTGTCCCATTTCTGATCTCAGCATGTATTTCTGTAACGTGTAAATATATGCAAGTGTTGTGCAAAAATGTGCCTTTTCTCCCTTGTAACGTACATGTGGCTACTTCATATTTAGACATAGGTGCACTGAACTGTCATCACATTGAAATCCTTGGGATTGGGGCAATGTGCAGTCTGCCAGAGGTTGCTGGATGACTATCAATGCTGATTCATCACTATTGGCTAGGCTGGCTAGGGATGATAGGACCATCTAGAAGGCTTCAGTATGTCCATCCCTGAATTAAAGCCCTACTGAGTTCCATCAGCCTTCTCTAGATATAACTGATTCTGGGTCCCACCCCATGTTTCCCTAGTAATTTTTAACCCCCCAAAGCTGGTCTTCTTTAAATCATAGGAGATCTATTGCAAATTAATTGATCAGAGCATATGGTAAACAAGAAAGAGATTTAGAACATCCCTTTTGCAGAAAGACTCTTCTCCCTGTTTCAAATTATGAAGGGACAGCAGGGACAAACTTGCTATCACCCTACCTTTTAATCACATCCTTATTGTTTCAGGGAGGAACCATGCACGACGCTCCACACATTGACTGGAGTCCTATTGGTGTTTGCATAAGGTTTGCATAACTTTGCTGTGGTTGATTGCAGCTGTTTGATGGGGTGATGGCTTACATCTCAGTTGCAAAATCAAGCAAATCATCATTTACACAATCAAGCAAATGATCAGACATATGGCAGAGACATGCCCTGGCATGTCATCAGTTAGTTGCAATTAGCAGCAGCCAATGATGCAAACTTTACGGAAGTATGAATAGGATTCTGGCTATCGTTGTTGGGTTACTCCTCAAGTCCTTGAAAGTACAGCCACTGGTGAGGAATGCTGGGCATCACAGTCCCTTGTCATGAGGAAGGCTGTATTTCCCACCATCCACCCATTGTCTATTTCTGCAGTCCTTTATGCACTAAAGGGAGAAGTTCCATCACAATGGGTCATACACCTGCATGACCCATTGTGATGGAACTTCTCTCTTTAGTGCATAAATTCCACAGGATTGCCAGTTTTTTTTCATTTGCACAGGCCACTGACAGGAGTGAAGTGCACTTCATGTTGTAGACGTTTATTCCTCAGTGCTTGGAGATTTGAGGAGGCAGAAAAAGGGGACAGGACAGGGAGAGCCAAAGCCAAGGCTTTGTCTCCCATGTCATTCTAATTGTGTGGGGCATTGGTTCCCAATCATGGGTAACCCAGGTGTTCTTGGACTGCAGCTGCCAGAAGCCTTCACTGTTAGCTGTGCTGCCTGAGGTCTCTGGGTCCTGCAGTCCAAGAAGACCTAAGTTACTCAAAATTGGGAAACACTGGTGTGGAGGGAAGTCTGAACTGCTGAAGAGCAAAGATGGGGAAGGTTTCTTTCTTGGACTACTGCTCCCAGAATATAATTTTTGGATTCCCGTATCCACTGTGGGATTCTGAGAGTGGTAGTCTGAAAACAAACCACCCTCCTATCTCTATGGAGGATGATGTGCAGAGGAATCTTCTAGCATGATAACATAGGTTTAACTAGCATGGCCCCATTTTTGCTAAATTTTGTTGCCCCCCCCCCCCTTTAATAAAGCATTGGTTCCCAAACTCAGCTGCATGGATGTTGATAGACTGCAACACCCAGGTTTCCTCAGAAACGGCCATGTTGTCTGGAGCTTCTAGCAACTTCAGCTCAACAACATGTTTGACAACTGCTCTACGTGAAGACTTCCTGGCAGTCTTTGTTTTTAAAAATGCTTGTTCTTGTCCCATCCAGTACACCTTGTATTATTTTTCCATCACCTTTTATATCCTTGCACTTGTTGCTTTTGATTTAATGGATTGTTTTATGGCCTAAGGCTATTGCAGTGAAATAAAAAGAGCAGACAATTGGTCATATTTATTTGAGAACATTTCCAAATGAAATGGATTCAGTGTATTTGTAAATAAAGTGTTAGAGGATTCATCTCACCAAAGTATTCAATTTGACACATGTGTGTTTTCTTAACAGTCCTTTCCTGACGATAGAACAAATAAGACTTTTGGAAGATAAAATATAATAATGAAATCCATTTTCAGCTTTGGTAATCTTCATGGCAGAGATAAAATGCAGCCTCTGCCCTTGCTTCAACCTTCTGTTGCAAGTAATTTTCATTATATAACTACATTTTAACAGGGGTGGGGGATTAAAGTTGTGGGACTCGCTGTCAAGTTAGACTTAATTTGCACTGGTGACTCAACTTGAACTTGACTTGGTTTTTTTTCCCCAAGGACCCAGACTTGTGACTTGGAACCCATCCATCTCCTCCCTTTTTCTGGGGGAAAAACCTGTTTTTAATAAGGACTCAGAATTGGGGTTTGGGATTCGGGGCTTAGTACCAAAGACTCGGACATGGGATTTAGACTCAAAGACTGGCCAACTTCACTACATTTCACTACAGATGAAGACAGACTTCCAGGCAATATTTTTTAAAAATTATCTTAAAAAGTGATGTTCCTCATTTATATTGTCCTTGAAATACTGTCTTCCGATAGTCTGTATTTCACATTTTAGAAATACCATGTAATCATATCACAGTTGCATCACAATTTTAATCTTGCTCCATTTCTTTGGCTGCTATTCAAATGGGAGAAACTAGATATGCTAAATGTGTTCATACAATCAATGCCACATTTAGTCTGGTCCAAAGATTTCTTCATGTACTGCATATAGTGGAAGACTGAGACTGAGAGGGCAGTCTCTAACTTAAGCCCATTCAGTTGTCTTCAGGAATTGACCTTTTTCAGGTATGCACTGTTTATGAGTGTTTCGGTATGTAGGATCAGAGGGCAAGAGGCAGGGCTACCTATTGCTTGGAGACGCTGGAGCTTGGAAAAGAAATTCTTGGATCGCAACTTCCAGGATCTCCTGGCTGTGCTTGCTGAAACACTGGATGCAACTGGAGGGTGGGAAAGGCATGCCTCTGATCAAATCAGGAAGGGCCACTTTGCAGGGACCAATCTCTTTTAAAGCAACCCTTTTTGTCCATGAAAGCTCAGACGGAAATATATTGGTTGGTCTTTAAGGTGCCCCAATGTTTTTGCCATCTTTATTTTTCTTTTGTTTTTGGCCTGGTACGCTGGCACTGACTAACAAGGCTACGTCTTCTAAAACTGAAAGCATTTTGTGCCCATTTCTCCTTATGTAGGTATTTTTGCAAGCATTTTTAGCTAACACAGACATTTTTCTCACATCTCTTCTTTTTTACTTTTCCTCGTATACATATTTTAACAACACTTTCTCTTTGTATCTTCTATTTCAGTGCTCATTTTGTACAGACTTGTCCTTGCCAAATTCAGAGCAATGTGACTACCCAACAAAAGAAAATGATGATAATGTCAGGGAGTGGAAATCTGTCAACTTCATGTCAAAACGCAAACAAATACAGTAAACCAACGTTTGTTCCATTTTTACAGCATACTAGGTATGTCTGGGTCTGCTTGGTACCATCAGAGTCCTTCTGCCCCCCCAGTCACTCCCAGTCCTGCTAGATGCATATTCTATCTCAAGATTTACAATCTGAAAAGGGAAGAGACAATGTGGAGAACTACATCTATTTAGTATCATCACAGCTATAAGTCATTCATTTTTGCTAAATCTCGACTGCCCTCCTGTGGTGGCACAGGGTTTAGAGAGATATTTCATCCCTAGCAGTGAAATGACTTTGTTTCTAGTAGGGGAGAATGCTAGGAGGTCTTGTTTGGGGATTTGACAAGCTTTACTTTTTTATTATTTATTTATTTATTGGCTTTCTTTTTGAGTCTCAACTGCATTTTCTTGTTCCACATTAGACTCTGAGACTTTGTGTTTGCTTCCTTCACTTAAACTTGTGCACATTTTGTATCCAATTTACTAATACGTAATGTGTTCATCTGTCACTTTTATCATACACTTTTACTGCACACTGTTGTATACCATTTTGGTTAGGCCTCATCTAGAGTACTGTGCCCAGTTCTGAATACTGCACTTTATGAAGGGTGCAAAAAAAAAAACAAAACCTGCAGTAAGATCTAGAGGAGGGCAAGAATGATCAAGAGATTGGAAATCAAGTCCAATAAGGAAAGAATGAAAGAACTGGGAATGTTTAGCCTTGAGAAACAAAGACTAAGGGGGGATATGGTAGCACTTTTCCAATACTTGAAGGTAGTCATGCAGAAGAGGGACAGGATCCGTTCTTGATCATCTCAGAGTGCAGGACACATAACAATGGACTCAAGCGACAGGAAGCCAGAATTGGGTTGAATTTCAGGAAGAACTTCTAGGGTGTTATCTATGAATTATATGCATTATTGTATATATGGTATATAGCAAAGAAAAGTGTTGTTCTAATATGCCAGCTAATGGCCATCTAATGGCAACAATAATAGGGTTTTCAAGGTATGCGATATGTTCAGTTAACATATCAAGATATGGGATATGTTCAATTGGTCACAGAACACAGACCAATTGGGGACCTGAATCCAG